>NW_002987376.1:136355-141198 GCF_000006295.1 Pediculus humanus corporis
TTCCTCATCATCCTCCTCCTTCCTCCCCCGAAAAAAAATAAGAAAAAAAATTTCATGCCTATTGTTAATCTTATTATTATTATTATTATTATTATTATTATTATAAAACGTCACACGGATGTTTTACGTTGTTGTCGCGTTGTTGTCACCCTCGATTTTTTTTATTTCTCCCCCCTCCCCCTTCTGTCGTTATAGAATTTGAAAAAAAAAAAAAAAAAAAATTTGGAAATGATGTTCACGTCGTGGAAGTCGATGATGATGGAACGTCTCTCGCAGCATCATCATCATCATCATCATCATCGTGGTTACGCAATTAATTTAAATAAAGTGAGATCGATCACTCGGTGACCACTCGGTGACCACTCGGTGATCATTCGGTGTCTCGTTCGTTGGTGACGCTGCGAGTAGAGACATCAACCCCGAGGGTATATGAAAAAATGACGTATGTGTGTCAATGCCACGTCCGAATTAAAACGTTAGTGGGCCGATATTTGTTTTGAATCCGAGAGAAAGGAAGTATAAACAGTTTTGCCAACATCGTAAATCGAACAACGTAAACTTTATTATTATTATTATTAAATGTACGTTTAACATTACATTTGTGAATTTTTATATGGAAAATTTTTTATTTTTTTATTTTTTATTTTAGAAAAATAATTGAAAAACGAGTTTGGATAAATGAAAATAATAATGATAATGATAATGATGATGATGATAATGATAATAAAAAATTTAAATACGTTTTCATAGATAAAATGTAAACAAGTTTTTCTTTTTTACTTTTTTTTTTTTTTTTTGTTATGCGTGGATATGTTTTGTACCTTTCAGAGGGGTGAGGGGAGGGATGGAAAGTGGCAGCGGGGGCAAGGAAAAATCGTTTACTCATACATAGAAATTTATTAACGCTTTATTTATTTATTTATTTATTTATTTTTTTTAGTTGTTTTGTAAATAGTTGCGAAATTTAATTTTCATGTTTACTTCAAATCCGCGTTATTTATTTATTTATTTTTATTTTTTTCCCCCCTTCCTACGAACGGTAAGAAATAGAGAGAGGGGGGCAGAGTGGGAGGGGAAGGAGGAGGAAGAGAGAGAGAGAGAGAGAGTTCACACGTAAAAAATTTAGAAAGAAAAAAAAAATTTTTATTTTTTTTTTCCTTAAAAAAAAAAAAAAAAAAAAAAATGGCGAGTGAAAACCACTTACAAAGAACATAAATAACTAATTAAAAAAAAATAAAAAAATTTTTTTTTTTGTTGAAACGTGTCACAAGTTGTCACTACGATTCGAGATATCGTCTCTCGAAAATTTAAAGTTGTTTTCGATTATTATTATTATTATTTTAATTTCGATATATCGATTTGGTAATTTTTTTTTTTTTTTTTTTTGACTCTTCCTAATGCGGATATAGACAGAAAAAAAAAGAAAATTTTGGGGGATGGAAGGGAGAGGGGTAGCGAAGGAAAGAGAGAGAGAGAATTTATTGGAAAATCGATTCGATAAAAAAAAACTCTCGAAATGTGATTCGATTCGATTCGATATTTTAAAAAAACAATAAATTAATATGTTGGAATAAATATGATTAATGTTTTATGAAATGATTTGGATTTTGTATTAAAAGGAAAAATGACTTTGATGAATTTTTATCAAAAATTTTATACAATTTTATTTTTTCCTTTTAAATTTCAAAAAAAAAAAAATTCATTTTACGATGTTAAGACAAACAAACAAACGCAACAACTTAACTACTCCGGTTGTTGTTGTTGTTGTTCGTCGTTTGTTTTGTTTTAAATAAATAAGTGGATTCATCAATAATTTCTGAGAAAAAAATTTTTTTTTTTATTATATTCTCGAGACGAAGTTGATGTTAATGTTATTTAAAATGTTTCGTTTGTTTTCCTTTCTCTCTCTCTCTCTCTCTCTCTCTCTCTCTCTCTCTCTCTCTTTATTCATCTATCTATCTGTCACTTTTTGTCATTCTCGTGTTTTTTTTTTCGTTTACCTTCATAACGTCACGTTTTTTTTTTTTTTTTTTACGCGCGTGATTCGGTTAATTAAAAAAAAAAAAATGGATCGATAATGTTTTCTCGACCCTTTCGAAAAGGTTTGATGAAAAAAAAAGGATTGCGGCCGCAAAAGGTTTGAAAACCATAACCCCCCGCGCACCCCCTCGCCCCGGCAAATCACGAAGCAAAATATTTTAAAAACTTGTTTTTTTTTTATCAAAAAATTTTTTTTTTACCGATTCGGATTTATTAATTTTGCATGTTTCTTTTTTTTTTTTATGTTTTTTTATGTTTTTATGTTTTTTATGTTTTTAGTCGAATCGAGTTGTCTCTTTCTAAGTTTTTGTTGTTGTTGTTTTTGTTGTCGTTTTTGTCGTTGTTTTGCGATTTTTGATTTTTTTTTTTTTGTTATAACTTTATATATTTAATGGATTTCGAGAGCGAACGAAGAGACAGAATGAGAGAGAGACAGAATGAGAGAGAGAGAGAGAGAGAGAGAGAGAAAGAGAGAGAGAAGAAAAAATTTTGTTTTTTTGCACTTTCATAATAATAATAATAATAATAATAATAATAATAATAATAATAATAATGATAATGATAAGAAAATTTTTATTTTTATTTTACGAATATTATTATTATTATTATTATTATTATTATTATTATTATTATTATTATTAATATTAAATTTATTATAATTGAATTTCAAAATGTTAAATGTGAAAAAAGTATGAATATTAATAATAATAATAATATTATTATTATTATTAGTGCGCCCATGTTTCGAAAAAAAAAAAAAAAAACTTAATAATAATAATAATAAAGTATCAACCTATAAGAAATACCTGTTTTAACGAAAAAAAAAAATAAAAAAATAAACTTTGGAATTTCATTAGGTTCAAAACTAGATTTTTTAAAATTTTATTTTATTTTTTTTAAAGGTTGTAAAAATATATAAAAATTTATTGATTTTCAATAGATTCGTTCGTTTGTTCGCTCGTTTGTTTGCTCGTTTGTTCGTTTTTTTCAAAAAAAAAAAAAAAAAAAAAAATGGAGGAAAAAAAAACAAATTGGAACATAAATTTTTTTTTTGTTTGTTTCGAAAAGTCAAAAAAAAAAAAAAAAAATCGAAGCTTTAAATAATTTTTAGAGATTTTCCCATCCCTCCCCTCTACCCTCACCCTCACCCAAAATAAATGTATAAAACGATATTATTATTATTATTATTAGCAAGTTTGTTTGTTTGTTTGTTAAACGAGGGAATCGAATACGAGAAACGTGGGTGAAGAAGAAGAAGAAAAAAAAACGATATTAATAAGATTTTAATGCGAGTTTTGGGTGAGAGAGGTCGACATTTTGTTTTAATGCATTACAATAATAATAATAATAATAATATTAACATTTTAATATTAATTAATACGCGTGTGCGTGAGTGCGTGAGTGCGCGGTAATGTCATCCTCAATACGACTTTTTATTTAAAAAAAAAAAAAAAAAAGGAAAAAATATTCGCGATTCATTGGCTAATGAGTAAAAATTTTAACTTGGCTTATGTAAATTCTTTTATTATTATTATTATTATTATGTAAAATTTTGTTTGTGTTAACATTTTTCGATAATGATGATGATGATGATTATGAGGTGAAATTGATGACGACACACACGCACACGCACAAATTAATTTTTTTAAAACATTTTTTCGGAGCTGTGAAAATGGCGTCGGGAAAAAATTTCGAACGGTTCGATTTAAAATAAGGTGAAAAATATTAAAACGTGTCACGAGACAAGAGACATCATTCTAGTTACACGAATTTCCTCAAAATTTCAATTACGTAATCACACGACGAGAATTTTTTTTTCTTAAATTTTTTTAAAAAATGAAAGGTGGTAAATAGGAAAAGGGAATGAAATGGATGAATAAAAAGTGGGGGTAAAGGAGAAGAGGGGAGGGGTAGAGGGGAAGAGAAAGGTGAAAGGTGATCGGGTTGACGGACTCAAAGAGTGACACGGTAACCTCATTATAAACATTTTGTTACGAAGCCGTTGAAAATTATGTTGACTAAATAAAAAAATCAAATAATTTTGATTATGTTTGTTTGTTTGTTTGTTTGCTTGCTTGTTTGTTCGTTTACTTGTTTGTTTGTTTGCATCAATTTAAAATGAATTAATTAATCGATTTATTTAAGGGTTGAGAAGGGAGAAAGTGATTAAGATCATCATTCGAATCGTCGAAGACGTGTTGCGTTGTTTGTTTGTTTGTTTCTTTTCCGATCGTTTTGTTTATTAAAAAAAAATTGGAATTTTTTTTTTTACTTCGTTTGTCGTCTGTCTGGAAATTGTTATGATAATGATGATTATTATAATTAAAATTTATCTCGCGATAGTTTGCACGGTTTGATTTTTTTTTTTTTTTTTTTTTATGAAGTCGGCGGCTGTCAGTTGAACGAGATTGGAAAAAAAAAAGTTTTTTTTTTTAAACGCGGTTCGGCGGTCAGACGTTTTAATTAAAAAAAAAAAAAAAAAAAAAAAAAAAAAAAAACGTTTGTTGTCGTGGAAAAAAAAAAAAAAAAATAACCAGAAGCTCAACTCGCGGTCGTGATGAACAACAACCATCATCGTAAATATTAAAAAAAAAAAAAAAAAATTTTTTTTCTCACTTTGAATATTTATTATACCGGTCACTTTTTTTTGGGAGTTAGTGACAAACCAAGTGAGGGGATATGATATTAGGGATGTTGAAGGGAGTAATAATAATAATAATAATAATAATAATAAATTGAACTCGGTTGAACTTTTTTTTTTTTTCAGGTATAAATAAAAATGCATTTGGGTATTCAAATTGTC
>NW_002987376.1:141218-145476 GCF_000006295.1 Pediculus humanus corporis
TTAAAAAAAAAAAATTTTTGTTTTTGGGGAGGAGGAAAAAAAAGAATACCCCGAGGCTCACCTCGGGGTGGGGGGGACCCCCCCCCCTCTTTGTTAATTTTAAAAAAAAAAAAAAAAAAAAAAAAAAAAAAAATTTTTTTCTCCCTTTGAATATTTATTATCCCGGTCACTTTTTTTTGGGAGTTAGTGACAAACCAAGGGGGGGGATATGATATTAGGGATGTTGAAGGGGGTAATAATAATAATAATAATAATAAATTGAACTCGGTTGAACTTTTTTTTTTTTCAGGTATAAATAAAAATGCATTTGGGTATTCAAATTGTCCCAAAAAAAAAAAAAAAAAAAAAAAAAACCAGACGTTTAAGTCACCGGCGCGTCTTTTTTTTTTTATGAATTTTGTAAAAAAAACTTATGATGTACGTAACTCGTTTTTATCTCATCGTCGTTCTCTCTCTTTCTCTCCCTCCCCTCTCTCTCTCTCTCTCTCTCTCTCTGTCTCTCTCTTTTTTATTTTCACTCCGAATAACCATTTACGGTCCTAATGAATTCATATACCGGTATGGGGTTGATGGAAATGAATAATTTAATATGTTTTACCTCCCGCGTTAATTATGTATTAATAATAATAATAATAGCATATTCAGGTATTTTATCTCTGTCTCTCTCTCTCTCTCTCACTCTCTCTCTGTCTACCCCCCCTCTCTCTCTCTTTTTTTACTAATTTTTTTTTTTTTTTTTTTTTTATATTCGAAAATGTTTTCGGTCAGGTTATGTAAAAAAAAAAACCGTTACGGAAACAACTTGTGTAATCAATTTTTTTTTTTTTTTTTCGATTGGTACCACCGATTTACTTTTTCGATATTTATATATATTAATGATGATGATGATGATGATGATGATGATGATGATGATGATGATGATGATTACAATAAAACTGTGTGTTTATTTCGTTTCGTTCGCATTCGAATCCGGCATCAATTAACGTTTTTTTTTTTTTTTTCCACGGTTACAAAAAAAAATAATAAAAAATTATTATTATTAGTATTATTATTATTATTATCATTTTTTTGCATTTAAATAATAAAATAATAATAAAAAATACAAAGTTGTTTAAAATAACAACAACAACAACACAGGATAAGAGTAATAATTATTACCCCGGTAATTATTATTTACTCATTTTTTTTCCATCCTGTTTTGAATTTTTTTTTTAAAGAAAAATATTTTTCGTATTGGTGGTGCAGGTTCTCTCTCTCCCCCCCCTTCATCCCACCCTTCTGAAATAATAATAATGATGATAAAATGATGCGAATTTAACGATGACACGCGCGCGTTCATTACAAATCCATATATATATATATATATATATGATTTATCGTAGTTGGAATGAGAAAAAAAGAAAAAAAAACAAAATGGACGGTTGTTGTTGTTGTTATTATTATTACGCAATAACAGGTAGATCACCTTTGATTATAAAAACAAAATTATTATTATTATTATTATTATTATTATTTTGTTATTAATAATTTTCCAATGTTAAAACGTAAAATTTATAATTATTATTATTATTAAAAAATTTATTTTAATTGATAAATTATCAAAATCAAAGGTTGTTAATCAAAAAAAATATGAAAAATGAAAGACCCAGAGAAAAAAAAAATAAAACGATAATAATAATAATAATAATAATAATGATATTGATAATAATGATGATAATAATAATAATAATGATATTGATAATAATGATAATAATAATAATAATAATGGTAATAATAATAATAATTTATAAATCGTCGTTCGACCTCAAAAAAAAAAAAGTTAAATTGAATTTAATGATTTCAATTAATTTTTTTTTTTATAATTTATAAAAAATAAATTTAACATTTTCGTACGTTAAATTTTACAGTGTTGCCATGTTTACAAATAATAATAATAATAATATTAATATAATTATTATAATAATTGATTAAACGGTCAAGAAGTAACGATTGTACGGGGAAAAGCGAAGGGAAAAAAAACGAAAATTCGAGGTTATAGAAAAAAAAAAAAATTAATATTATTATTATTATTTATAAGAAAAAGTGGTGCCAACAGTATTTAAAAAAAAAAAAAAAGAGAGAGATAGAAAGAGAGAGAAAAAAATCACGAGCGTGGTAAAAGAAAAAAAAAACGAACGTGGAAAAACATAAAAAGTATTTTTTATAAAAAAAAAAAGTGAACGCATGGCGGATACGAAGAAATATTATTATTAATCATTATCAATATTATTATTATTATTATTATTATTATTATTATTATTATTATTATTATTATTATTATTTGTTTCTTAATCGCCGAAAACGGCCGTAATCATGTCACTGATATTAAATTTATACGTGAAGTTTTTTTTTTTTTTTTTTTTTTTGCAGCATTTATATGTGATACTACCTGAATAAATGAAAGCGGTTCACAACTCGATTTACATAATAAATTTTTTTTTATTTTAATTGTGTGACCGGGTGGAGGACATAGAAGGGGAATAGTCCCCCCTCCCCTTTCCTTCCCCCTTATCATTATCATCATCATTATTATTATTATTATTACATTATTCTCCTTGAAAACACGCGAAAACCTACAAGTTTTCTTTTCTTTTCTGTTTTCCCCTCTTCTATTTATTCATTCCTTGTTTGACACGAGGAAAAAGAAAAAAAAATTATGAGCTTTATATTCATATTAGTTTAATAATAATAATAATAATAATATTAATAATGATAATGATATTATAACAATAATGATAATTAATTCGATTTCGGAAAAAAAAAAATTATTTATTTTACGTTTGTGACGTCATTAATTAAATTTTCTTTTCTTTTTTTTAATACGAAATTTATGCAATAACGAACTAACTAACAAATGCGCGTGCGTGTGCGTGCGTGCGTGTTTTTAAATTGAAATTTGGATTTTTGTTTTTTAAAGCAGAAGACGAATGCGAAACTGATTTGTAAAAAAAAAATAATAATAATAATTACGTAATAAAATAGTTATTAATTTTTTTTTATTTTCGTTGATGGGTTGTACGTTGCGTAACGACGCATTTTTATGCGTTTACGAAAAATTATGACGTATAGAGTAATAATAATAATAATTAAAATAAAAAAAAAAAAAAAAATAATAATATGTTAAGGGAAACGTTCTCTCCGGGTGTGTGTGGCCGTTATTTATATTTGGCGACGGGGGAAAAATGTCGCGGCACTTTTTTTTTGCTTAGGAGAAAAATAATTTTTAACGGTTTTTTTTGTTTTTCCATTTTCAAAATTACCCCCCCCCCAAAAAAAAAAAAAAATGTAAAAAAATTAAAAAAAGAAAAAAGATTAATTATTCCGATTTAAATAAAATCAATTAATAAATTTAATCCTTCGGTATCGATTTCTAATTTTTTATTTAAATTTTAAATATCGTGACACGTTCGCACAGGTTGTTTGACACCTTGCCAAATTATTAATAATAATAATAAGGTGATTAATTATTATCATTATCATCATCATTATTATTATTTTTCGTTTTATTAAAAATTATTTGATCGAATTCAAAAAAAAAAAAAATATTTTCACTAAAAACGACTACGATTTGAAGAAAAAAAACAAAATTTTCCCTTTATTATTATTATCATCATTATTAGTATCATTATCATTATTATTATTATTATTATTTTTAAAATGAGTGCAGAGGGTGGTGGTAGTAAAACGGGGGGGAGGGGAACGGTATTTTCGCGTGTTTAAGAAAAAAAAAAGTTTTTTTTTTTAGCAAAACTTTTGTTAAAAATAAAATGGAGAGGAAGAGGGTGGTAAAAATTGGGGTTAAAGGTCAAAGGTTAAAAATAAAAAAAATTTTCAAAATTTACAATTATTTCGAATTTACGTAAAAAATAGAAATTTTATTGTCGCCTCTCTCTCTCTCTCTCTCTCTTTCCCCCATCCTCCCATCTCAATAGTTTTTACTTTTCGTAATATTTTCTCTCTCTCTCTCTCTTTTTCTCTACCCACTCTCACCGCCTTGACAAAAAAAAAAAAAAAAATTTTGTCACCTTCATCATCATTATTAAAAATAACATTTTCGATGAATGTAATAATAATAATAATAATAACAATTACAAGTTATGATTATTGGACGAGTAGGCAGGTGTTGTCGTTCGTCGTTGTCGTTTACTATCCGAATTTGATTCTTTCATCTCTCTCCTCTCTCTCTCTCTCTCTCTCTTTCTCTCTTTCTCTCTCTCAT
>NW_002987376.1:145496-147388 GCF_000006295.1 Pediculus humanus corporis
CTCCTTTTTCCGTCACCTTTTCCGATCGTTTATTTTTTTAAAAATGATTTTTATTATTATTCAAAATTAATATAAGAGCAACAACCCTTCGAATGCGGTTTTCGTTATCACATTAATAATAATAATAATAATAAACGATCGTTTCCGTCGTAAAAATTTTTCAAATCAATATAAAAGAAATCGAATTGTTTTATTATTATTATTATCATGTGTCCGTCGCCATTTAGTCTCAGTTTAAAAAAACATTCGAATCCTTTCCACGTTTTTTTTTTTTAAATTCTCAAATAATAATAATGATGATAATAACATGGTTTTTGTTTTTGATTACTTTTTATATTATACGTGACGTCATAAATTAAATTAATATTCGTTAAAAAAAAAAAAAAAAAACGGTTGCCAACCGCGATTTAAGAACGGTGGTAATTTTTAATTTATGTCGATATGTAATGTTTTTTTTGTGTACGTGTGCAGCATCCCTAAGAATCATTGTTACGAGTAAAACGATCATGAAATGATTATGTATGTGGTTCGTCGTGGCAATAGACGTCGCATACCGAATTAAACATAATCAGATACGCATTCAAAAAAAAATGTTACACGAAAAAAAAAATTTTTTTTTTTTTTTTTTTTTTTTTGTATTCATGATTTACTGGCGGAATTTTTTTTTTATATATAAAAAATGATTTCAATTAATTCATCCCGTATTAATAAAAATAAGGGGAAAAAAAATGAAAAAAAAAAAAAAAAAAATAATTTTGTTTTAAAAAAAAACGGATATTAAATGAAAATTTTCTCGGGAAATTACGTATTAAAAATGCGGGAAAAAATAAAAAAAATTTTCTTTTTTTTTTTTTTAACCGCCGGGTAAAAACGTAATTTTGTTGATTACGTTACAAAAAAGGGTTACCAACCGTAGGGTTTGATAAACATTTTTTTTTTTAATAATAATGTTTTTCCCCCCCCTTTTTTTTTTTTTTGTTTTGTTTGCATTTACGACGGTAACCTCCCTCTTTCTCTCTCTCTTTTTTTTATCACGCAAGCTGTCAATGTGCGTCGGGTAATCCAAAAAAAAAAAAAAAAATTAAAAAATACCTTAAGGTAACCTTAGACAGGGTTTAAACATTTGAAAAAAAAAAAAAAAAAAAACTTAAAATAAAAGACAAGGAAAGACGAGAAAGTGAAATAAGATTTTAAACCCTGATTTAAAAAAAAAAGGCGAATCGAATACCTTAAATGTCACAAATTTTTAAATCGTTTGTCCTTTTTTCGTTTTTTTTTTTTTTTTTTTTTTTTTTCCTATTGACACGACAAAAAAAAATTTTCTGGAAATTTTTCTAATTTCTAATCGATCATCATCGTTTAACAAAATTTAAAAAAAAAAAAAATAACCGAACGAATTTCGTAAATATTTTAATTTAATTAACGACGACGACAGTAATGATAATAATAATAATAATAATAAAACCGTTGGTCGTTATTTTCATTTCGCGTTGAGTTAAAGGAAAATTTCTTTTAAAAATCATCATCATCATCATCGTCGCCGCCGCCATTTTCTATTTTTTTTTTAAATAAATAAATTTTTCACGCCGAAGTAGTACGTTCTTCAAAATACGATTTGATACATAAATAAATATTTGACTTATTCTAAACCCCCTTCAACCTTCTCCTCCTCCTCCTCTTCCTCGTTTTCCCCTCCCCCCCCCCGCACTCATCTCATCCAGGATTTTATAAATAATTATTAAAAACCCGATTTTTTCTTTTTTTTTTTACAACCTATAAAATAGTTATTACGACTTTTTCGTGTTTTTGCTTTCTCTCTCTCTCTCTCTCTCTCTCTCTCTCTCTCTCTCTCTCTCTCTCTCTCTCTTACTGATTGACTTTAAATATATAAT
>NW_002987376.1:147786-174810 GCF_000006295.1 Pediculus humanus corporis
ATATTAATTTTTTTCTCACTTCTTTTTCTTCATAGCTTATCAATTTTTATTTTCCTTACACGCGTAAACACGTGCAAGAAAATGTTACATACACGTAGAAAAAAAATTAAAATATATATTTATGTGTGTGTGTGTGTGTGTGTTTATTGCTTTGTACGAAGTCGTAATGTGGCGGTTTAAAAACCGTTTTCAGTTAAACTTTCTCGTAAATCCAATTAAATCATTATTATTATTATTATTATTATTATTTATTTTTTTTATTTTATTTTAATTACAATGTTTTTTAATGGTTTTCTTTAAAAAAAAAAAACGATAATAATAATAATAGTAATTAGTTTTTTCATACTCCCGATTGCAACGTATGAGAGAGAAAGAAAAAGGGAAAAGAGTAATAAAATTACTCAATGATTTTTTCTTTTTTTATTATTATTATTATTATTATTATTATTATCATTTGAAAAACCTAGAAAAGTTTATTATCATTATTATTATTATTATTATTTTTTAATTTTCGGAGTAATAAAATCAAAAGATATTAAAAAAAATAAAATAAAATAAAGATACGTTCGAGTTTTATTTTTTTATTTTTTATTTTTTTTTTACGTAATTTGAACTTATTGAAAATTAATTATTTTATTGATGATGATGATGATGATAATGATAATGTTTTATTTTTCTTATTAAAACGTGAAAATTCGATTATTTACACGTCGATCGACGATCGCCGAATCGACGGAATCGTTTTATTTACTACGCGATCATACGTACCGACGTTAATTGATTTTTAATACGTTTTAATTTTTTTATTTGTCGTCGTCGTAGGGATTCATTATTATTATTATCACTGCTTCTGCTACTGATACCGTAGGCCGTCGCGAAAATTTTATTTTTTTATTACCCCTCCCCCAAATCACACCCTCGCGACGTCATCAACGGACGTCATTTCAATTGTTTACCCGACAATTTTTTAAAGAAAATTTGATGATGATGATGATGATACAAATAGCGACGACGACGACGATGATGATGATGATGATGATGAATATTCGTTTGCAAAGAATTGAAAAAAAACAAATGAGAGAGAGAAAGGGAAGGGAGAGAGAGAGAGAGAGAGATTTTGAATTATGTTAATAATTAATCATAATCAAATATTTAAATGGCAAAATAAATCAAATCGATATTTGTTTAAAATTATTATTATTATTATTATTCGTCGTCGTCGTCTTCTCTTTCTCTCTCTCTCATGTTCCTCATGTTAAATAAAATAATAATAATAATAATAATAATAGTAATAAAATTTGTTTTTTTTTTTTTTTTTCGTTTGATTTGATTGATTTTCGGTAATTGGTAATCGATGTAAATGTACCAGTTAATGCCGACGGGAGGTCGGAAATCGAAACCACCGCCGAAATCGGTGATTTTATTTAATAATAATAATAATAATAATCGGTGGTTCCCTTTTTAAATATTATGTTCGTAAGCGGGCGTGCGTGTGCGTGCGTGCGTGCGTACGCGCGTTTTTGTTTTTTATTTAAACGAGGAAAAAAAGGTCAACATCCTTGTAAAAAATCATTTTTTCCTCTCCTCCTTATTTATTTTCTTTTTTTAAATGTTCGTCTGCTTGCCCCCAGTGTCCACCCCCTCCCGGAAATGGAAAGAAAAGAAAAAAAATTTTACAATTAAATAATTAATTATTATTATTATTAAACGCGCGGCATGATGCGGTTTAACGCGAGGTATTTAAAAGTTTTACGCGGCGATTAAACGCGTTCGCGCAACACATTTCGAAAGATTATAATTATTATTATTATTATTGTAATAACTATTATCATCATCACCATCATTATTATTATCATTATTATCATTACATTATTACAAATCCGCGTAATGAATACGCGATTAAGTTTTTTCTTTTTTTTTTTTTTTTTCCGCTTTTCTCATTTGGGAGTCAGTCACTCACGAATTCAAGGGTTAAAAAAAAAAGGAAAAAAGTCTTGCCAACTTTCGAAAACCGAAAAAAAAAAAAAAAAAATGAAAGGATTTGATTATTAGATTGACGCGAGACGAATATTTTACGTCACATATCGATTTTTAAAGGGATTTACCTTCTCCCCTTCCCCAATTAACAAAAAAAAAAAAAACCGTTAAAAATTAAATTAAGGCGAACGTATTGAACGACGTTCGAAGTTTTCCTCATCGGTGGAAAATTTTATATAAAAAAAAAAAAAAAAAAGAAAAATGTAAACTTACCATAATCGTTTGAAAACGACGACGACGACGACGATGACGACGATGACGTCAATTTTCGAACGTTTGGAAAAAAATTTTCAAAAAATTTCCCTTTCCAATTTCATTTGACGTTAATAATTAATAATAATAATAATAATAAATTTCTAACGGTTAAAACGAACGTTCGCGAACTTTTTTTTTTTATTATTAGATAATTTATAAAGTGATTAACGAATTTTTATTTTTTTAAATGAAAAATGTTTCATGTAAAAAGAAAATGATGATAATAATAACACTTCGCGTTAAAAAAAAAAAAAAACGAACGTTTGAATAAATATGGCGAAAAAGAAAATCCCACCAGGGCCGTAGTAATGATATTAAAAATTTTAAAAAAAAACTTTAATACACACACACGCACACGCACACACAGACACACGTACACGTACGTTAAAAACCGTTAATTTCGAACTTATTTTCACACAAAATAAATAAATAAATAAACTTATTAAAAACACAAATGAAAAATCGTCATGACGTAGAAAAATTTTCTTTTTTTTGTTAACGATATCAATGTTTGTTTTTCAATCGAATAATATTGTCCCGATTTTTTTCTTATTAAATTTTAAAATTTTAAACTTATTAGTTTTTTTATTATCTTCTACTACCACGAAAATAATTTTCCAAAAAAAAAAAAAAATCAATAATTTTAAATATATGTATATATATATATATAAATTAAATTAAATCGTTTTTCGATCGTGTTAATAGGCCCAGAGTTATTTGTTATGTTCACGCAACTATTAGTCTACATCCACGTCCGTAACAACCTACGTTTTGATTAGTTTTTATAAAAAACCGCTAGGAGCAGCACTGTATCATTTATTTTATGGAAAACTGGAATTATGGCCTTTATATTAAAATGGCATAACCGGAAATGTTTAGGGGAGGGAAAAACAAAAATTTTTTTTAAAATAATAATAATAATAATTATAATTATTATAATTATAATTATTATTATTATTATAATTATAAATAATAATTATAATTATTATTATTATTGTCGATTTTTTGTGGGGTTTTTAATAATAATAATAATAAATTCCTCCGCCGCCTCCGCCACCACCACCACCACCAATTCAATTAAAATTGAATTCAATGAAAATTGTTTCTAATTAATAATTATAATTTTATACGTAAACGTCCTAATTAATTACGGTTAACGAATGGTAATAATAATAATAATAATAATATTACGGAAGGATAATTAATAAAAAAAAATGAACGTTATTGAAATTATATAAATAAAAGAATAGGAAGAAGAAGAAGAAGGGGGGAAATTTTTTTTTTTTTTTTTTTTTACTGTCACACTTTTTGTTTTGAATTATAAAATCCGGATTGCAATGGCGACATTTAATCGTTCACGCCTCCTTGGAAACGTTTAACCAATGAATTTATTTTTAATTTTTCTCCAGTAACCAATTCCAGGTTGTTGTAATATGAAAACGATATAACCGACGTGATATTAAAAAAAAAAAAAATATATATATATGTAGTTTTAATATTATTATCATCATCGTTTTCTTTTATGGAATTGATTATTGTCCAAAGTTTTTTTTTTTTGGAAAAAAATTCGATATTTAAAGAGAGAGAGAGAGAGAGAAAAAAAAGGTTTCGATAATGATTATTATCATTATTAAACGTTAGAATACGGGAAATATATATTTTGGGACTGAGGAAAAAAAATGACCGCCATGTTTGCAAAAATTTGAAATCAAATCATTTAAAATTCGATTCGAACGACCGTTAAACTTTCTACAAAAAAAATATTCATTTTAATACGGTTTAAGGTTTAATTAGAATAAAATTCTTTTTTTTTTTTTTAATATTCATAAAATCTTTATTTACAATTATATTTTAAATAAATATATATATATATATATATTATTTACAAAATCACGTGATTATTTGGCATTCGTAAAAAAAAAAAAAAGGAAAAAGGTTAACGAACAATTTTAATAGTGACGCCATTTTGAAATTAATGAACCGAAAAAAAATACCGAGTCACGTAATATTAGTAAAAATATTTCAAATAAAATCACGTGACTAAATTTATAATAAAAACATGGCGTCCATGTCGTGTTAATACATCACGGAAAAATTACATTCGATCTTTTCCAATTATTATCATTATTATTATTAATTTTTTTCTTGAGTTGAAAAAAGAAAAAAGCCGAATGCGTTTTTTCCACCATTTTTAAGGGTTTTTAACAAAGAAAAAAAAGAGAAATAACAAAATTATGATTTGATTAAAGGAAAATAATTAATTAATAATTTTTTTGAAAATAAATTTTTTTCACAAAAGAGAACAATCAAAATGCTTTAAACCGGGCGCCATTTTGATTTTAAAAAAACAAAACAAAATAAATAATTGATCGAGAATTTTATAGTTGTAGATGGATTAGAATTTTTATGCTCTTGTTAAAACGATTGGGAAATTTTCCGTTATTAAATGATCATCTTGAAATATTATTACTATGTTGATTTCAAATTCTGGAAAGGAAAGAAAAAGCACCATCATCATCATCATCATCATCATTATTATTACTACTACTACTACTACCACCACCATTTTTTTAAAATTTAACTTACCGACTTTGAAATTATTTGTATCTAAAGTTGGACAAGTGAACAACCTTGGAAAAATCATGTAAATAGGTATGGCTATATTTGTCGGTACATCACCTTCTCCTATTTGGATGTTTTGAATTTCGGTGGCTGTAAAATCGAGAAACATAAAATGTTAACTCGAGGATTTCTTTCCATATTTAATAAGGAAAATGATTAAGAATTAATTGAAAGTTTCATTTACCATCTCTTGCATAACCTTCGGCACAGCCACATGTTTCAACTCTGACAAGTTGTAATTCAACAGATTTGATTGGTAGCTCACAATGTTCCAATATCAATTCTCCAGTGAATGGTTTTGTTAAATTGCAAACAGTCGAGTCTAATTTACCTCTGATCAAAAATCTTGGAATGCTATTTTTCCTACGAACGTTTTGAAGCGAGTCAGGAGTGATTGTGAACGATATGGGATGTGGTTTGGCTTTTTCACACTTGTTCGGATGATATTCCACAATGAATTCACACATTTTGCTAAGATCTTTAGCGAGGAAAGACCTTTTCATATCGACTCTCAAATGATATTGAATGTTGACAAAAACTCCATGGTATGTTTCATACAGGGTTTTGTTGGTTCTTGGCGTTAATGTGAATTCAAAAGGTATTTCGGTTTTACCAGCGGGAATCTTTCCAGAGGCTGCCACGTCCAGAGTGCAATTAACCACTTGTATCGGTTTAACCGATTGATAGAACGCTTCCAATATCCCAACATTTTTCGCACTCAATTGAAGGTTTACGGTTCCTTCGGCGACCAATGTTATGCCATCGTGTTTAAAATCAGACGGTGATTGAATTACGACTAATCCGCTGACCAAATCCTAAAAATAAGCTTAAAAATTATTAAATCCGTTCGCTTTTGTAATTAAAAATTTAAAATAATTTTATATTATACCGACTCCTTCGTGATAAACTTTGTTCACTCTTTTAAGTCTGATGTCCAAAACAATTGCCATGATTAATTTTAGTTGTCAAAATTGCCGATAGGAGTGCGAAATGTAACGCTTGTGGTGTGTTTTGATGCGATTAAAGTTTTTTTTTGTGTTTTTTTGTGAAATGAAAATGGAAACGAATAATAATAATAAAAACTATATAATTTAAAAGTTCACTTATATCAGTAACGATATAAGCAATGAATTAATGAACAAATAACAAATTGTGCTTGTGTAAAAAATTTGAGAATAAAACTTGTGCGTTTGACATAACGAAATTATGAAAACCGACCGCCATTTCATTGCAACCTCAACGTAAAAAAATTTTTAAGTTGGCAGCAGTGATGCTGTAGTGCATAGTGCTCATGTGTGGCATTAACGGATCAACGAGGAAAGGAGAAACACCTTGAAATTTTCTCACAATAAATTATTAATTTTGTGTATTATTTCATTTGGTTCGTTGTTGTTTGATCGGTTTTATTTAAACTTTATTTCGAGTTAAACAAAATGATTGTGTTTATTTATCTAAAAACGCAATCAATATCAATTTTTTTTATTAAATTAATTTGGTATTTGCCGGGCAAGGAAAAGAAGCAACAGGATGTAACATGAACATGGCAAATGAATTCATCAAAACCGTGAATAGGTAAATTGAACAATAATTTAAATTTAACGTCGATTTATTTTTCTTTTTTTTTTTTATTATTAAAATATGATTTCATATATATTAATCGCGCATATATGTATATATATTTCCGTACATAAATACAATTACACGCGTTCATTAAAAAAAAAAAAATAAATATTTCATATATATATATATATATAAACTTTTAAAATAATGTGGCACTTGTTTAATCTTCTTCTTCTTCTTTATACTCTTTTTGACAATTTTTATTGTTTTTCTTTTGTTTTGTCTTCTTCTCTCTTTTCTCTCATAATAAATAATTTAAAAATTAAAAAAATATATATATATTTATAAATGACTGACTCAATTTAAATAATAAAAAAAAAAAAAACTCACAAACAAACGAACAACAATAACAACGACAACAACAACAATTCAAGAAAAAAAATAATAATAATAATAACTATATATAAATCTCATTTAATAAACTAACAAAAAAAATTAAACTTTATTATATAAAACAGTCCTTTGGATATAATCATACATTTAAGTGCGTGCAAGGCATATCCCTCATAATCAATTATTATTATTATCGCGCGAAATATGCTTACAGGTTCGGCGCAGGCACGCAGGCACGCACGCACGTAAATGTAATAATTATTTTTATACATAAAGTTATATTTACAAGTGATGTATAAATACTAACACTCAATTATTTATATATATATTTATTTATTTATATGTAATTTTTTATTTCTAGAAAAACGACGCGACTGATTTTACGCACTCACGCACTCACGGAAGCACTCAGGCACGCAGGCACACAGGTATGTACAAATATATATATTTTTTTTTATTTTACTCGTTCGTATGAAGAAAATGTCGATCAAAGTTTTCCGCATTATTTTTAAAAACGCGATTTAATTACGTATCATTATTTTTTTTCACTCAACAAACTTTTGTTTGTTTGTTTGTTTGCTTGTTTCGAGAGGCTCTTTTGAACGTATTACAACAACAACAACACCTGAGATTTAACAATGTTCCATTATTCGTGAGCACGTTGGACGATCTTTCCTTTTCTTTTTTTTCCCCCCGAGAGAGAGAGACTTTTTACATATATATTTATATACACGGCACTTTATCTCTCTCTCTCTCTCACACTGGAACAAAAACAGTGTGACGTTACTCTATATATTTCATCACATTTAGTTTTTTTTTTTTTTTTTTTTTTTTATTTCAAAAAGGGAAAAACGCGGCACAATTATTATTATTATTATTATTATTATTATTATTATTATTATTATTATTATCATAAACATTATTGCGGTCACTGTCGTCATTGTCATAATCATCATCATCATCATCAACGTTTGTTTGCCTTTTAATATGGCGACGTTTTCGCCAATCATCAATGAGATCGATATTTCAAAAAAAAATTTTTTTTTTTTTTCGATTTGACGGGGATTACGGTGTTGTTGGTGGTGGTGGTGATGATGATTGATTGATTGATTGATTGATTGTTTTCGATTAAGGTTCGATATCACTTTGTTTAAAAAAAAAAAAAAAAAAAAAAAAAAATCTTCCGGTTCGGTCAAAGAAATATTTTTTTTCATATTAAAAAAATAAATTTCCCCCGGGCCCCTTCCAATTTTGTTTCGTTCCCGTTTAACGGGAAAAAAAAAAAAAAAAAAAAAAAAAAAAAACATGGCTGAAATTAAAAAACTCGATCGTCAATTTTTTTTTAATCAAATCATTTGATTTATTATATATATATATACCCGTGGTTAATAATGATTATATTGTATTATTATTATTATTATTATTATTATTATTATTATTATTATTATTATTGATTGATCGATGGGATTTATAATGGTAGAGTTAAAGGGGGAAATTTGTTAATTTCATGCTCGGCGAAAAAAAATATTATTATTATTATTTATTTTTTAATAATTTTTTAACGAGGCTTGAAATAGTGACTTGATACGCTCCTGACGCGCGCGTTAGAGTTAACCGAGCCCACGTCGTCGTCGTCGTCGTCGTGATCGTTTTTTTTTTTTTTTGTTAATTTTTGTGGTCGTGAAACTTTTCCTTCACCCGGTAATGGGTCAATAGTGGTAAATTAGAGTAGATTTAATAAAGGAGGGATTTCCGGTAGAACGTCTGTTTCCGGTCGTAAGTTTGAATTTTGTTTAAATGTAAAAAGTAAACTAACCTTGATCGAAACAGCTCGGATTGATGTAACTTATCAAATCGTTGTCCGTCATTTTGACCATTTCTTGGGGTACCATTCCGGTGAGAGGAGGAGGGGGTCCTCCGGGCACAATCATATCTCCTATTTTCTGAGCCGTTTCCGTCATGTTTTTAACGGGTAAAGGTGGTACCGCCGTCGAAGCGGAGGATTTCATTCGCGATCCCATGTCGGTATTGGCATCGTCGGTTTTAGAACCGTACGACGGATCTTTCGGCGAACGTGGTTGACTACCCGGCGAAATCAAAGCCGACGGTTTGTCTTCATCTCTCGTCGGGGAAAACGACATGGATGGGGTTTGAACGTGGGTGGCGGGACTAGAATTCGACGATGCTCTCATGAGGGTATTCAAACAAGAAGAGCCCGACGTGACATCGTTTATTTTATCCGTACCCGACAATATTTGCGTCGTTACGGACGAAACCAAACTGTCGAAAGTCGCGTTCGTACTACCGCGATCGAGCAACATTTCGTTGGCTCCCTGTTGATTTTCTTTCGACACGTCTGCCACCATTTCCGTTGCTTCGGATAGCAAATTATGAGAATCGATGTGATATCTCGATCCGAACGTGTTTTCCGTCGTTGGATTTTTCTCGGAGGATGACTGCGATTGCGACTGCGACTGAGACTGCGACTGCGACATCGGATTGGGTTCCATGAACGAGTCGTTCCTCGGACTGATGTGGGACTCGGCAGCGCAATTGACAAAATCGTCCAGATTCCTCGTTTGCTGAGTGGGTGCTATCAAGTCCGGGCACACCAATGAATTCAAACCACCCGATGAATTATTACTCGTGACTTGAGTCACGGAACTCGTGGCGGGCGTCGTGGCTTGGCAGTAAAATGCGGACTGGAAAAAAAAAAGGGGAAAGAAAAAAAAATTTTATTAATAAAAACCGTTTCGTCGTGTTTCGCCCACAATAATCGCTATTTATTCGCTTGCGTTAAAGTGAGGATATGCTTTACTACCGTCGATATGGAAGGTACACTTTTTTTTAAACTATATAATAACCACATGAATGAATAGGTGAAATAGAACCACCGATTCCCACGCTTCAAATGAAAAAAAAAAAAAAAAATGAAAAAATAATAATAATAAACAAGGTTTTCATTAGACGCCTTATCGTATGCACGTGTGTGTTCAAAGGCCCAAAGAAAACGATGTATACACGTGTGTGTGTGTGTGTGTGTTTGTGTGCATGTATTATGTATGTATGTATGTATGTATAAGATGGTTGTTGTTAATTAATGTTGTTTGTGTCGTGCAACAAAAAATCCGTTTTCAAATTTTTTTTTTTGGGGGAAAAAAATCTAATGACGTCATATTAAAAATTTCCCTCCAAAATTTAAAAACGGATTCCATTACTCTTGTCCTCTGAAGAGTTTTATTTTCTACATCTTTTTCTCTCGTTCTTTCTCTCTCTCTCTCTCTCTCACTCGTTCCGTTCTTGATATTATTGATGAATTGATCCAGAAGATGGCCGAGACAAATATTATAAGCACAACCGAGTTAACTTGTTTTTTTTTTATAATTTTTTTTTTTACTTTTACCAAAAGAAGAAATATTAGTGCCAAATTAGTTTTACTTACCCGATTTTTTCGGACCGGCGGGGGTATTGTTGAGCGTGTGTGTGTGTGTGTATGTGTGTAGACTACTAAATTAAATTGAATACTCACCTCCATATCGCGAACAGCTTGCTTGACCACCGAGGACATAGCATTGTCGATAGAGCAGTCATTAGAAAGTACCATGGGAGAAAGTTCGGAATTATAAACCCTCATGACAATGGATCTGGATTCATTGTACGAATTTGAATGATTGTAATTTTGTGACATGCTCGATATTCGAACTCTGGGATAAGCATCGTAATCGCTCACGGAATTATTATCGCTCATGGAAGAAGGTTCGGGTAAAGAAGAATTCCCGGTGAAAGTCTCATTGCGACCGTGAGAAGAAGAAGATGCGGAAGAAGAAGAAGACGTCTCAAACCCGGGTTGGGAAGACTCACTGAGTCCAGACGACGAATGAATGACGGTCGAATTCGGGGTAACGCATTGCGTCGAACCTCTGGGAAACGCCGCGGACAAATCGGGATTTTGAACAGAAAATTCTAGCGATGGGATTTTAGCGGATGGCGGACGAAGAAGATCCTCATCCAAAAACTGATGCCTCTCCTCTTGATCGGACACGTACACGTAAGACGATTTTTGGGCGGGACGGGAGTCACCTTTGGGAAAATATTTATCTATTCCAAGCGACCCTACCGAAACGGGCGGTATATCAACCAAATGTCGCAGCAAAGGAGTTTTCATACTCAAATCCACACCCTGAACATCGGACGGCGACAAAGAACTCTGCTGCTGATCGTGCTGCTTATTATGCTGACCGACATCGTCAATTATTTCGATTTTTAATTCCGCCTCGCCGTCGGGCATAATCATAGTAGACGCGGAGGAACGACGAGATATGGGAATCAAAGCGGGCGGCGGAGGCATCATCTTTTCCTCTTCTACGACGGACGCCTGTTTCGTCGTTTGAGGCCACATGAGAGACATAGAATGAATAGAATCCTTTTTTATGGCATCGAAATAACTTGGCTTCATCGTCGACGGAGGCTTCATTAGAGGCGAAGAGGAGGTTGTCGGCAAAACCGTTGGAACGTTACTCGACTTGGCAAACACTCGGTTTCCGTTAACAAAAGCTAAAATTAAATTTTTTCCATATTACTTTATAGCTCGTAACCCTCACGATTTCCGAGATTCTGTGACACCATCACATTATCCTCATGATGATGACAGAAAGTGAGTGTCGTCATCTCTACTACTCGTTTTTTTTTTTTTTTCCCCTCAGAAAATCGCTCAGGTTGAACACTGATTGTTGTAGGGACTACGATTGTTTCGTTTCCTTATTTTTTTTTTTTTTTTTTACAAAAAATAAAAATCATATAAAAATAATAATAATAATAATAATAATAATAATTTTTTTTTTTTTTTAATTATCACATTTGTTTAAATCACAAATTTAACAAACAGAAAAAAAATTATTACAAAATTTTTTTTTTTACAATGGGAATCAAATTTTTTTTTTAAAAAAATGATAAAATACAAAATACAAACTTTTTCTTTTTTTTTTTTTTGCTTTATTATCGAGTTTTCGAAGCGAAACAAACAGACAAAATAAACAAACAAACAAACAAGTGTGAAAAAATAATGATTTCGAGAAAAGAAAATCACTAAATAAAAAAAAAATGTTTATTAAAAATTAATTAATTAATTTTTTTTTTTTTTTTGTTTTAGGAAAAGTATCAACAACAGCAACAACAGCTACAACCACAACAACAACAACAACTTAAACTTAAAATAAATTGAAGGGGCATCTCTATTGGAAAACCGGAAATCTCTCTACGTCACCAAACGAAAAAAAAAAAAGAAAAATTTTTACTATTGGAAGAGTGCGAATGAACCGGATTCGACAGCTCTTAATGAAGACGCATATGCTGCAGGGGTAGTTACGACAAATATAATTTTGGGGAAAGAAGAAAGAAAACAACTCGAGGACATCAAAATGGATCCAGAAAGAAAAATTAAGGACACCGCACTCCATTAATAAGTGATTTATCAAAGGGACAAACAACAGGACAAAAGTTCAAGTCGATGGAGGCCCCCCACCCCTATTACTTGTGTTGCCGAAAATGCATAATAACGGATATTATCGCAGAGAAGATTTATGGAGGACACTTGGAAAAAAAATAAAACATTTTATTACCATCACAAAGAAATTTTATTAATAAATAAATTGATTAAATGAACATTGGAAAACAAAAGAGAAGAAGAAAATTTGGTGCAGCCAACTGGAAGTGGAAAAATACTCTTGTAGGAAAATATTTATAAAAAGAAGAATTTTCCATGGGGATTCACTGTCGCCGCTCTACACTTTTGTATAAGTTTAATTCCAGAAGTTAATGAAGGATCAAGACTTTGAATTAACGTCAGGAAGGAGGACAATCATTCATATCCTGTACATGGAAGAGTGAAGAAGAAATTAAGAAAATTTTAAGGACGGTACAAACTTTCTCCTCTCACGCCAACATGAAATTTGATTTGGAAAAATGTGCTAAAGTCAGAGGAATGTTAAAGAAGAAGGAACACGTAGAAGATTCTGAAGAGGAATTTATTAAAGAAGTGAATCCCCCGGACCAACATACAGAAGACTTTGAAGAGGAGAATATTAAAGAAGTGAATCCCTCGGATCAACATACAGAAGACTTTGAAGAGGAGTTTATTAAAGAAGTGAATCCCCCGGACCAACATACAGAAGACTTTGAAGAGGAGAATATTAAAGAAGTGAATCCCTCGGATCAACATACAGAAGACTTTGAAGAGGAGTTTATTAAAGAAGTGAATCCCCCGGATCAAAATACAAATACCTCGGAATCGAAGAAAATTTTGGAATAGCAAACGAAGAAATTAAAACTCGACTGAAGAAAGAATATCTTAAGAAGATTGAGGCTTATATTACTCAATGGAACTCAATGGAAGAAAGAAGATAAACGTCATCGGCACATTAGGAGTTCCAATAATAGAAAACAGTTTTGGACTCGTAGACTGGACGAAAGAAGAAATCACGTACCTGGACCGAAGAACAAGAAAAATATTAACTATCAGGAGGAAAGATGGAAAAAGAGGACTACGCCAAATAGAAGAGGAGAACCAGAACGCCAATCGGGATCGGAGATGGGAGAATACATGGAATCTCATCAACAGCACCTAATCTTAGCCCAAGAAGTGGTAATGGAGGAGAAGATCACGAAAAAAAAAGTTCTCGAAAAAGTAAGGCAAATAATAAAGAAAAACGAAGAAAACGAAATGGAAGAAATAAAAGAAAGAGAAAAATAGAAAGGGAGGAAGAGAAGAAGAAGAAGAGAGAAGCGAGAAGAAAAGTAATAGAAGAAGAAGAGAGAAGCGAGAAGAAAAGTAATAGAAGAAGAAGAGAGAAGCGAGAAGAAAAGTAATAGAAGAAGAAGAGAGAAGAGAGAAGAAAAGTAATAGAAGAAGAAGAGAGAAGAGAGAAGAAAAGTAATAGAAGAAGAAGAGAGAAGAGAGAAGAAAAGTAAAAGAAGAGAGAAGAAAAGTAAAAGAAGAGAGAAGAAAAGTAATAGAAGAAGAAGAGAGAAGAGAGAAGAAAAGTAAAAGAAGAGAGAAGAAAAGTAATAGAAGAAGAAGAGAGAAGAGAGAAGAGAGAAGAAAAGTAATAGAAGAAGAAGAGAGAAGAGAGAAGAAAAGTAAAAGAAGAGAGAAGAAAAGTAAAAGAGGAGAGAGGAGAGAGGAGAGAGGAGAGAGGAGAGAGGAGAGAGGAGAGAGGAGAGAGGAGAGAGGAGAGAGGAGAGAGGAGAGAGGAGAGAGGAGAGAGGAGAGAGGAGAGAGGAGAGAGGAGAGAGGAGAGAGGAGAGAGGAGAGAGGAGAGAGGAGAGAGGAGAGAGGAGAGAGGAGAGAGGAGAGAGGAGAGAGGAGAGAGGAGAGAGGAGAGAGGAGAGAGGAGAGAGGAGAGAGGAGAGAGGAGAGAGGAGAGAGGAGAGAGGAGAGAGGAGAGAGGAGAGAGGAGAGAGGAGAGAGGAGAGAGGAGAGAGAGAGAGAGAGAGGAGAGAGAGAGAGAGGAGAGAGGAGAGAGGAGAGAGGAGAGAGAGAGAGAGAGAGAGAGAGAGAGAGAGAGAGAGAGAGAGAGAGAGAGAGAGAGAGAGAGAGAGAGAGAGAGAAAGAGGGTGAGGATGAGAGGAAGAGGGTGAGGATGAGAGGAAGAGGGTGAGGATGAGAGGAAGAGGGTGAGGATGAGAGGAAGAGGGTGAGGATGAGAGGAAGAGGATGAGGATGAGAGGAAGAGGGTGAGGATGAGAGGAAGAGGGTGAGGATGAGAGGAAGAGGGTGAGGATGAGAGGAAGAGGGTGAGGATGAGAGGAAGAGGGTGAGGATGAGAGGAAGAGGGTGAGGATGAGAGGAAGAGGGTGAGGATGAGAGGAAGAGGGTGAGGATGAGAGGAAGAGGGTGAGGATGAGAGGAAGAGGGTGAGGATGAGAGGAAGAGGGTGAGGATGAGAGGAAGAGGGTGAGGATGAGAGGAAGAGGGTGAGGATGAGGATGAGGATGAGGATGAGGATGAGAGGAAGAGGGTGAGGATGAGAGGAAGAGGGTGAGGATGAGGATGAGAGGAAGAAAGGGAAGAATGGGAAGAGTCGGATGAATAGGAAGACTAGGAAGAATGGGAAGAGTCGGATGAATAGGAAGACTAGGAAGAATGGGAAGAATGGGTACTTATAATAATTTCTTCTGAGATTGGGCTTTGCCCAAATTAATGCAGAAGAAATTAAAGGGGCAAGTGGGAACAGGAAAAGTAATATGGTCAACATTAGAAGAAGAAGAAGATTGAACACTTCAGCCAATTGTGCGTGTTCTTTTTACTAATAAGAAGAACACGCACAATTGGGTAAAGCGGAATCTCAGAAGAAATTAAAGGGCAAGGGGGAAGAGAAAAAGATGCATGGACAACATTTGAAAGGATTGAACGCTTCAGCCAATTGTGGATGCTCTTCTTTTAATAAGAAAAGCACCCACAATTGGCTGAAGCGTGGGAAACCTACGATTGAAAAGGAAGCGTTTATTACAGCTGCTCAAGACCAACACTTGCGGATCCATGACTATGAGAAGACAATCCTGAAAGTGCCCCAAGATGACGTGTGCCGTGACGTGTGCCCAATTTGCCAATCTCAGTCGGAAACCGTCGACCACTTCTTAATTTTCGATTGTCCTATACTAGAGAAGAACGATAAAATTTCTCAAAATCTCCACTGGAATTGATGGATTACCCAAGGAGTCTTACAACCGCATTCCAAGCCCGTTTACAACAGCAGCAGATCCATTCACAGTTCTCCACGATCAAAAAAAATCCTCAATGACAAAAATGTGCCAGCCAACAAACCGGATATCATCCTGAGAAGCGTAATTCCGACAAATGGCGTAAGCTAATTGAAGTCCCCGTACCGGTGAAAAAAAATTTCCGAGAGCCAAAGAAGCGGTCCAAGGCTGAAATGTAAAAATTTTGGAAATTAAATAGCCAGGATGTGGGGAACGAAAAAAGGAGTACCCGGTACTAGAGTACCCCCCGAGTACTGAGTACTTTAGTACCCAGTACTCGGGGGGTACTGGGAGCCGTGCCACACTCAATGAAAGAAAATTTGAAGAAACCATCCAGGAAATCTACGCTATGTGGGACGGCCCACATTCTTTGAAAAATACTATAAACAGCACCAAAGAAATGTGAGAATTTATCCCTAATAAAAATCAGATAGAAACCTGAAATAAATGCCTAAAAAAAAAAAAAAAAAAAAAAAACCTCCGACAAGTATTTTGAAGTTTATCCTGTTTAAAAGTGAAAATAATAATAATAATATTAGCAAATTTATTAACGGTTTTGTGTTCTTTTACGATTTTCAAATAAAACAATTATTATTATTATTATTTTATAATTAATAAAGAAAAAATTATAGAATAAATGGAAGAAGACATTTTTCTTTAAACAACATTAAAACTGTTTCAATTTCACCCTTCAATCAATCAATCAATCATTCAATCAATCGCTTCGAAACCCGTTTGATAATAATAATAATATTATTAAATTTGTTTCATTATTATTATTATTATTATTATTATTAATTTTTTTTTCGAACATAGCGTTGCAACAATCAAACAACAACAAAAACTAAAAAATAAAATTATTATTATTATTATTAACATTTCGCTTTTATCGATAAGAAAATAAATAAATATAAATTCGGCAACGCTTATAAAAAAAAAAAAAAACGAAAATTTGGCAACGTTTAAAAATTTCTCTTCCTTAATATTTAATTAATGAGTCAAAGCCACGAAAATATTAAATTAATTGATTCCCATTGCATTTATAATAATGATTGATCAATAATACAAATAAGAGAAAAATAAATAAATAAATAAATAAATAATAATAATAATAGTAGTAGTAGTAGAAAATAAGTAATAATTAAATAAATAAATAATTGAAGAAAGAAAAAAAAATAAGTGAATAAAAAATTAACAATTATTAATCAGCCAAAAAAAAAAAAAAAAAAAAAAAAAAAAAAAATTTTTTTGGCTTCAGGCATAAATATATATATATAATTATTATTATATAAACGCACGTGTGCGCGTGCGCGCGCACGCACGCGCGTGTATGTGTGTGTAATAAATATTTATATATAAATTAATTATAAATAATTTGACCGATGACCTTCCTAAATGAAAGAAACAAATTTTTTTTTTTTTTTTTTTGGTTAAAATGGTAAAAAAAAAGAAAAACTCACCTTGCGATAAAGGCGACGGCAGGTACGAGGAACACGAAGAAGACGAAACCACCAACGCTGAAAAATCGAAAAGAAAAATTATTATTATTATTATTACTATTATCATCATCATCATTGATCGACATTGTGAAAAATTTTTATGGAATAAACGTTTGAACACTAACTATTAACTCAGTAGAAGCATTTCTTGACAAATTAGTAGGACTACTTAAAAAGGAGAAAGAGGGAGAGAGAGGGAAAGAAGGAGAGAAAGAAAAAGAGAAAGAGAGAAGGAAAGAGAGAAAGAGAGAAGGAGGGACATTTGAATTTCACAAAGGGAATAAAACAAAAACAAAGAATCAAAACAATTAATCGTTTGACGAAACGAATCGAAAGGAAGAAAAACAAAAACAAAACAAACAAACAAACAAACAAACATTTTTTTTTTTTTTAATTTTGTTGTCAGAGTGATTATCGAATGACCCGAGGTGATGTCAATAAGTAAGGAACAAATGTGTTTTTAATTAATGAAATCATCAAAAATTCCAGACGACGGCAGACGATTTCTCGGCATACGTAAATAAATAAAAAAAGGCAAAAAGTCGTGGAAAAAGAAAAAAAAATCGTGGTACTTACACGGAACGATCGGACTGCCCGCTGGAAGGTAAATAAACGTGTGAGGATCGCTTGCTTTACCGCTGGACGTTATGAATATTTTCACCGTGACGGGATCCATAATGTCTGGAGTCCTGTAAGGGGGAACGACGCAAATCAAATGTGTCTGGAAAAAAAATCAAGAAAAACAAAAACTATTATTATTATTATTATTATTATTATAAAAAAAAACCTTATCATTATTATTGATTTTTATCGCGTACCTGTTGTAAAAATTCCTTGTCGGGCAAAACGGTTTCTTCCCACGGGGGATGAACTTCCGCTTGTTGAAAAATAACTTTCGTGTCTTTTAAAAAATTTTTTCCCAATATGAACAATTCGGCTCCTCCGGTAACCGGACATGACGTCAGAGATTTCTTACAGATTTCTGGAACACCGGGAGGTTGAGCTGACGGGAAATAAAAAAAAAAAAAAAAATTAAAACATACATAACACTTTCGATTTTGATTTATTAACGATAATTATTATTATTTTAAACGGAGTGTTTTTTGACTACTGCCACGACGACGACGATGATGATGATGATAGTAATTAAAAAAATTTATTAATTAGGAAAATTTTTTCTTTCTTTTTTTTTTTAATGGGTAAAATTAAATAAACGTATAATTGACATAATTATCGTGTCCTAGTGATGAAAACGGGGTAATTATTTATAGTATGCAGGAAAAAAAGGGGAACGTGTCACAAGACGAGAGAGAGAGAGAGAGAAAATAAACTTGTTTATATGTACTCACTGCAAACAATGGGCTGCGAACAAACTTGCAGTACTTCCGTTAAACCTTCAGTGTTTGTTATTGTCGTCCTGAAAACCATTCGACACCTCGTTGATTTTTTCTTATTTCGAGTTCCGGTTTGATCTGGAAATCTGTGTTCGACATCCACGTTTCTCTCTTTCAATATTCCAACGCAATCGCATCTTTTTTTAAACAAATAATAATAATAATAATAATAATAATAATAATTTTTGCCAAAGGGGGATATTAATTTTTATGATTCCAAAGTAAACAAACAAGGAGGGGGGGAAATTAAATGATAACAAGTTGTTGATGACGGTGATGATGATGATGATGGTGACGGTGATGATAATAATGATGATTAATAAATAAAACTAATAGTTTGAAAGACACATACGTGATTACCATATCTTTGGATGGATCTAAATCAACTTCGATGACGACGGTCCCGTCGATTTTCCTTTCGACGCATGGAGTTGAATTTTTTCCAGAAACTCTGCAAGCTTGATAAAACATGTGAGGCGTTACTCGTCCCACGTCTGTACCTATGAATATTTGTAATGTTGTCGGCTTGTTGTAACCTGCCAACTGTAGAAAAAAAAAAAACGTTACAAACGAATGCTCTTTCGCTTTTTTTTTTTTTTATTATCATTGAATGAATTTGAAATTTTCTCTTTAATGTTTGTTTTTAATCAATCGAAAACAAACAAAAAAAATGTTTGTCGTTTGTTTTAATTAGAGAGAGAGAGAAAATGAGGGGTAACAAACAATTTTGTAAGAAAATTTTTAATAAAATTTAAATTGAAAAGATTTCCCAAAAAAAAAAACAAACAAACGGTTAATTCTTTATAGAAAAAAAAAATCCGTGGTTGTATACATGTTTGTCCGTTTGTACGTTTGCACGTTTGTTCCCATATCAATAAATAAAACGTTCTTTATTTTTATTTGTTATCAATTCATATTCTTCCCTTTCCCTCTCTCTCTCTCTCTCCCCGAATCCGGTTTTTTTTTTCCGTAATCCCCTTTCCCAACAAAAGAAACGTTTGAGGACAAATGTCTTCTCTCTCTCTCTCTCTCTTTCTTTTTTAAATAAAAAAAAAAAAAAAAAAAAAAGCTTCGGCTTTAAAAAATGATAAACAAATTTATCTGTCTAGGCTTTCGAAAGGTTAACAAGTTTTCTTGGAAAATTGTTTTGATTTAAGATATCGCGGTCCCCATTTTTTTTTTTTAGATACTTCAAAAAATTTATTTATTTTCACAATCATAATCAGCGATTGACCCAATTCTTATTATTATTATTATTATTATTATTATTATTATTATTATTATTATTATTATTATTATTATTATTATTATTGATGTAATTATTTTAATTTCGGGAAAAAAAAAAAAAACAAAAAAAAAAAACAAAATTTTATTTTTCAACGTGGCCAACACGTGACGAAAGATAAATACAAAAAACAAGGTGAATTTTGATTACGTAATAATAATAGTAATAATAATAATAATAATAATAATAATAATAATAATAATAATAATAATAATAATAATGATAATCGAAACTTACTTTTACGACTGGGAAACCGTTTCCCGTTCGATCTTTTACCGCTCCCCTACTTCCTTCCGTTTGATACCTCGCCCTGTGCTGTTGTTCGGGTTGACAAACGATTATCAATTGGGTTTTACCATCTCTGCTCGTTGTGCTTAAAGGCGTTGCTAATGTCACTGAAGTTCCCGGGTGTCCTCTCCCTCTTCCAGGCATACTTAATAATAATTTACCCTTCGTATAATCGTCACCCGAATCGTTTTCACTTTTCGGCCTTAGAATATCGGGAAAACAAAATTCGTCATTAATGTCGTCCGGTTCGATTTCCGTATTATTGTAGTATTTTTTCCTTTTCGCGTCGGGCTCTCCGAAACCGGACCACAAACTTTTATTATTTATATTTATATTATTATTATTAATGTTATTAAGGTTGTTGTTGTTGTTGTTGTTGTTGTTGTTTGTTGAATATGGCAAACTACTTCTCGTTGCTAATTGTACTTCGGATTGATGATCTAAACCGAGTCCCGAATCGCTGGATAATTCGCTCGGATCGGATGAATCGTCGAATCTTTTGAGATTCTCTGAATTTTTCTTGCTGTTGTTGTTGTTGTTGCTGTGGTTGGCACTTCGAATTATTTTCCTATTTAATTTTAATGAAACTGAACCAGGTAGGTTGGCGTACTTCATTGTAGGAACTGAATCCGTGAAAAACGTCATGAAAAAAAAAAAAAAAAAAAATTCAAAATTAAATTCTGATCTGAAAATTCTAGTTTGACTGGTTTTTTTTTTACAAACTATGACGCGGTTAAATCTATTTAAATTTCTTATTATTATTATTATCATTATTATTATTATTATTATTATTACTTTTCGAGTATTGCGATCACTACAACTGATTAAAATGAAAAAATTTGAAAAAACTAAAAAAAATACCAAAATACTTTTCTCAAAACCTTTTGTAACAAAAAAAAACAATTAATTAATAATTACCTTTGAATCGGGAGCAAACAAACAAACAAACAAACGAACAAACGAAAAATAATAATAATATTACTTAAAGTACGATTAGAAATTTTAAAAAAAAAATGAACGTAAGTAATAAGAAAAAAAAATAATAATAATAATAAAGACAACAGCTGTGAATTTGTAAAAAATTCGTCAGTCGGTCAATCAGTCAGTCAGTCAATCAATCAATCAATCAATCAATCAATCACGTGTAATTTGCAACAGCAACAGCACACACACGCGCGCGCGAAACGTGTAACGTATATGAAATAAAAATAAAAGAAACGTGAAACTTTTTTTTTTGTGTGTGTTAACAAATCGATGAAAATGAAAACGGAGACGCGTTCGTACGACATTCAAAACTGTTAAAAACTAAAAATACGCACACGCACATGCAAACGCACACACATACGCACACACGCACTCAAACGAAATGGGAAAAACGAAAGAGAGGGGAAAATAAAATAAAAGAAAACGAGTGAAAGAGAGAGAGAGAGAGAGAGAAGAAAAATAAAAAGGAAAGAAGAAAAAAAAAAAAAAGGTCACACATCCGACGAGTGTTGTTGTTGTTGTTGTTGATGTTGATGTTGAAAAACAAGAAAGCCTATTTATCGTCGACAGTAATTTTCCAACTGGTACGATAGTTCTCATTCAAATAATTAGACAAGATAACAGGAATGACTCACAACAACAACAACAACAACATGTCGGAAAACAACATGGCACAATTTTCAAGAGAAAAAAAAAACATTTGTACTTTAAATATGTAATTAGTGATATATAGAGACTGAACAAGAAATTTTTCTGAGTAGTAAACAAACTGAAAAGAAATTAAAAAAAAAAAAATCTTTTTTTTTTTTTTTCTAAAAAAAAGAGAAAGAAAATAAATATAAAAAAAAAAAAGTGTGAGAGAGAAGGAGAGAGAGAGAGAAAAGGTCGATAACCTAATTCAAATGTTATTGGCTTTCAATCTTATCATCGTCGTCGTCGTCGTCGTCGTCGTCGCCGCCGCCGCCGACGATGATGATGATGATGATGACGACGACGACGACAGCAGAAGAGAAAAAAAAAAAATAAAATAAAATAAAAACACCGAAAAACACGTAATTGTTCCTTTATCATCATCATCATCATCATCATCATCATCATTACTACTACTATTATTATTATTATTCTCGTTCAATCATTTCGTTAAATCGAAACTTTTTTTTTTTTTTTAAATTTCCTTTGATCTCATTTCCATTGCGTAATAACATTAAAATGGTTTCTAAAAAAAAAGAAAAAGGAACGAAATGGAAAATCAAATCGGAAAATCCTTGTTTCGATCCCTCATTTGATTTATTTAAATAAATTTCTCAATATCTCGATCGAGACAAATATTTCGATAATCGATTCGAAAATAATAATAATAATAATTCGTAGAAAAAAAAAAACTGGAAAATTTCTAACAGTAATCATAATAATGATACGATTTTTTTTTTTTTTTTTTGACTTTTTCACACAACATTTTTTCACCTTGATGAAAGTAGGAATAAAAAGGGAGAAAAGGGAAGAAGGAAAAAGAGAAAATGATTATTATTATTATTATTATTATTATTATTATTATTATTATTATTATTATATTATTATCACGTTGGTTTTAGGGGGAATAAAAATTCCTCCTCTCCTCTTTTAAACAGTAAATTTCGGGAACGGAAAAACGAGCAAGAAAATATTTTTTAACGTTTGAAATATCAAAAACGTGGCATCAGATTATTTTTCGCGCTTTTTCATCCCTCCCTCATACCCCTCCTCCCTCCCCTTGATTTAATGATGAATCGTTTGTGTAAAGCCGCGTAATTTTTTTTAATTAGAAAAAAAAAAAACGAATTAAAATTTTTTCGGAAACGAATTCGAATTAATGGAATTTAAAACGTTTCGATATTTAAATCGATTATCGATTATTCGATATCGAAATAATAATACAAAAATAATGATCGATTGTAATTCTTTAGAAAGCCCGATAATTTTGTATTAACCTTTTGACCTTTTCAAAAATTTTCGAAAGTTACTTTCACAGAGTAAAACAAGAAGAAGAAGAAGAAGAAATAAGATAATCTAATTACACGTTGCAATAAACAAAACGAAAAAAAAATCAATGCAACCACCCGTCGGTCATTTTTTTTTTCATCGATCGATCGATCGATCGATCCATCGAATCGATTTTTTTCGATTTAAATTTTTCGTAAAAAAGAAGAAAAAATTAATTATTATTAATTTAATGACACGTTGTCGATATGTGTGACAAACGTGTGTAACTTTCACCGATTTTTTTTTTTTTCTTTTCTTAATCGGTCGATTACTCGCTCGTACGAAATAAAAAAAAAAAAAAATTTCCGTCCACGGCTAATCCGATATTAATAATAATATTATTAGGTAAGAAACTTGAATTTTTTTTTTAAATAAATTAAAATTTAATTTAATTATTATTAAAGAGATATCGAATAATCGAAATCGAAATCGATTTAATCGTCGCTTTCATAACGACGCCTTCTTTAAATTTTTTTAAACTTTTTTTAACGATTTTTTCGAGTTTTTTCATACGTGGGTTTTATTAACTTTCGATTTCGTCGATATAAAAATCATTTCGATTAATCGATATTAAACGAAAAATTTCATTTCGATATATTTTTCTATTTTCCACTTTCAAACCGTCCGACGATCGGTAACCATATTGATAATAATAATAATTTTTATTTTATAAATAAAAAGAGAAAAATCGCGAAGGGAGGAGAGAAAGAACGTGCGATTCGTTATTGAAAAAATAATAATAATAATGATAATTTTAGTAATAACAATAATAATAATTGTAGTAGTAGTAGTAGTAGTAGTAGTAATAATAATAATAATAATAATAATAATAATAATAATAATAATAAAAGAGACACAACGTTACAGCATATTAAAAAATAATTTTATAAAAAAACAAAGGAGCAAACCAAACTAAACGAAAATAAAAATCAATTATTGATCTCGCTAGGGAAAATGGTAATAATAATAATAATAATAATAATAATAATAATAATAATAGTGATGATGATGATGATGATGATACAATAAAAAACATTTCCGTTTAAAATGTCAAAAACTAAAAAATTTTTTCCTTACACGTCATATTAAAAAATCGATTAGATTAAAATCGATTTTCGAGAAAAATTAAATCGAACGTTTAAATTTATCGACGGGATTTTAACTAATGAAGACACAAAAATAAATTAATAAATTAACTAAATAAATAAATTAATTAAAATTAGTTAGTGATAATAATAATAATAATAATAATAATAATAATAATAATAATAATTTATGATATAAAATTACAATTATTTTTTTTTTTATAGTGTAATCGATACTAGTCGGTAGGTACTCATTAAAAGTTAAAAGTAGTAGTTTGTTGTTGTTGTTGTTATATACGACCAGAACTAATAAAATAATATTAAATTATTATTATTATTATTATTATTATTATTATTATTATTATTATTATTATTATTATTATTATCATTATCGATTCGAACGAACACTCTTTAAAGTACGCATAAATACAATTTTCAAAAAAAAAAAAAAATTTAAAAAGTCCGCCATTAAATAATAAATAAATAAATATTTCGTGAATGAATATTGATTATGTTTATTATTATCATTATTATTATTATCATTATTATTATTATTATTATTATTAAAATAAATTTTTCAAATATTTCGTTATTTTATTTGGTTCAATGAAAACGGAGCAGAAAGTTCTCTTTTTCTTCTTCTTCTTCTTATTGATAAAAATAAAATAAATTATTGAACTTATTGATTTTTAATTTAAAATTATCGATTAATAAAAACTTATGTTTAGCTTTTGCAAAAAAAAAAAAAAATTTCGAGACGAAAGGAAAAAAAAAATGGTTTCGCTTTAAATTTGGAATTTTCGCATAAAATGTTTTTTCGAAAAATTGTCTACGTGTACGTAAGTGCGCGACGAAAAAAAAAAATGGGGGATTAATCGGGATTAAGGAGGATTTAGAAAAATATTAATTTCTTTTTTTTTAATTTCGCAATTAAATATTTGCCCTTAATAAAACCCGAATAAAACGTCGTCGTTGTCGTCGTCGACGTCGTCTCGTCACCTCACATATGTCAAATATAATGGTAATAATAATATTAATAATTACATTTATTGTTTCCTTATTATCATCATCATTATTATTATTAATGTAAAAAAATCGTTTTTGATGACGTAAGTAAAAGGTGTAAAACAAAAAAAAAAAAAAAAAAATCGAATATAATTTACATGTACGAATAATAAATTTTCATTTTTTTGTGAAAAATCGCGTGACGTTGCCATTAAGAACAATCGATCGACTTGTTGCCCAAACGTTCACTCCTGCCACGACGGAAAAAAAGATAAAAATAACAAAAATTTAAATTTTTTTTGTTGGTTAAATTTCGAAAAACGTGACGTTGCCGTAAAAAACAATCGATCGATTTGTTGCTCATTCGTTCACTCCTTCCTGCCACGACAAAAACAAAAATAATTTAAATATTTTTTTTTTTCAATAATTTTTTTTTCCGATAATTACACGCGTTAACGACCATGAATACGAACAATATTTTTTTTTTTTTTTTTGAAAAAAAAAAAAATAATAATAATTATTATCTGGCGACAAGTTAAAAAAAAAAAAAAAATAACAATCAATTAAGAAAGACATAATAATAATAATAATAATAATAATAATAATAATAATAATTTTTAAGTAAAATGATAAAAACGAAAAGTGTAATTATCTATTTATGTCATATAAAATTGTTTTTATGCAAATTCCCATTTGGAGAATACATTAAAAAAAAAAATTTAAATAATCCCTTTGACGAAACAATCACGTCCGTTCGCACGTAATGGAAAATAATAAATAAATAAATAAATAAATAATAATAATAATAATAATAATATTAAAATTAAATTATTATCACCACCACCACCATATGTTATGTCATTACTATTATTATTATTATTATTACTGTCATCCCAACCGTCGTTGTCGTTGTCGTCGTCGTCGTCATCTTAATAATTACATCATTTTCGATCGATTGTTTGTTGGCATATACAAACGACAACAATTTTTTTTTTTTTTAAATTTGAATTTATTCTAAATTTATTTTGTTTTATAAAAAATATATATCGAAAAACCGGAAATTAAAATAATCGTTTTTTTTTTCGATCGTTTTCGATCGATTTTTAAATCTTACGCGACTTACGTCTTATCGTTACCGGAAATTCTTAAAACCTTTTCCTTCAAAAAAAAAAAAAAAACGCAATTGTGCGTACGCGCGTGCGTAAATGCGTGCGTATGTGCGTACACGTGCTTTTACCTCTTTAATTTTTTTTAAATTTAAATTTAAATTATAAATTAAAATGATTATTTTATTAATGCAAAAAATTGGAGGAGGGAAAAAAATTACTTCCGTTTTATGTTTTATGTTTTTTTTTTTTTTACGAAATTAAATAATCCTCGAATGCTTGGTAATAATAATAATAATAATAATAATAATAATAATAATAATAATAATAATAATAATAAAACGTGCTGACGTAAGTAACACGCGCGTTCTTTTATTTTTTTCAAATCGTTTTTTTTTTTTTTTTTTTTTCATTTGCCACCCATTTTTTCCGATCGCAAAAAAAAAAAAAAAAAAAATTCAAAGCAATGTGACCCCTAATAATAATAATAATAATAATAATGCGTTTCTCTCATTTGCGGAAGTTAAATGACGTCAAAAGGACCGCAAATAATACACAACCTGGATATTTTTTTTTTTTTTTTTTTCATTTTATCTATAGTAGCGCCAATTATAATTTTACGAAAGGAAAAATTTATTATTCGACCTTGTCGAACGCAATACTTGAATTTAATAGATGATAATAATGATAATAATAGTAATAATAATAATAATAGAGGTAACGAAAACCGAACGT
>NW_002987376.1:175637-179124 GCF_000006295.1 Pediculus humanus corporis
AATAAAAAAAAATAAAAATAAAAAAATTAAAACCTTGATTACCTGTTCGTTCGTTTTAATAAATGGTTGTGTGGTGATAGCAAAAAAAAAAAAGTGGGGGAAAAAGTTTGACGTCAAATTAAAAAAAAAAAATTCTTCACAATGAATAATGATAATAATGATAATAATAATAATAATAATGATTCGAACAGGTTTTTTTTTTTTTAAATATTAAACAAAAGATATGTATAAAAATTATTATTATTATATAAAAGGAACCTGAGTACCATTTAAGTACCATCGAATAAATTTTTTTTTTTTTAAAATAAATAAATAAATTTCAATTTACTGTTTTAATCGTATAATAATAATGATAATGATAATGATATTTTTTTTTTAACTTTCGCGTAAAAATTTAAAAAAAAAAAAAAATTTGTCGAAAGGAGAGAGATTTTTTTTAATCGGTGACTCTACTCGTCGTGAATTTCCTTACGCACGTAAACGCACTTTTTTTTTTTTTTTTAATGTCTTAAAGTAATAATATATATATAAATATAATTATATACTTTCAAATGAAACTTATCGAAACTTGTATCGCTGATTGGTCATCGGTTCGGTAAGCCTTGTAGTATATTAAAAAAAAAAAAAAAAAACAACATGGCGGATGCAGTAATATATTTTATATATATACACGTTTTGATATAAATATTCATAAATCTAATTTTTTTTTATTTATTATTATTATTATTATTATGGATATACGTAAAAAAACTAACAGTAATTTATTTATACATTGAAAGTATAATTTTTTTTTTTTTTTTTTAAATTGGTAACACTATTAAAGTAACCGTGTTACGAGGGTTATTTGTGAAACGGTTATGAGAAATTTCATAGAGTGTATAAACAACCAATTTGATTGTTAATTACGCGAATCGTGTACGTTATTTTTTTTTTTAAACCTACGTACGAATAAACCTCTTTTTCTCCCCATCTCTTTCTCTCTCTCTCTCTCTCTCTATCTCTCTCTATCTCTCTCTATCTCTCTCCGTTTCATAAAATCCGATTGCGAGTATGCATCTCCATAAAATTTTTCTTTCTCTCACAACCATTTTACTTATGTTTGTTTATTTATTAATTAATTATTTTATTTAATTTAAAAATTTTTTTATTGCTTAATTAAATTGTTCTTTTTTTCCCCCACCCCCCGCCCGTTCTCGCTCCCTCTCCAGCTTCCCCCTCCCATCCCCAATTTTCTAATAAATAAAAATATTAAAAACTTTTTTTTTTTTTTTTCTCTCGCTATAATAATTTTCCGCAAAGTCTCGACTTCGAATTATTATTTTTTTCTATTTTTCCTTCTTCTACAAGGGGGAGGGGGAGGGGAAAATTTAAATTATATGGTTTAGACGTGCGGGGGAAACTCGTTATACAAAAAGCTTTCGAATCCTTGGAAAAAACTCGGTTTAAAAGTGTTAAAAAAAAAAAAAAAAAAAATTTCCTCTTACTCTCGACTTGATATGTATATAATTTTCCAACTTGTACAAACATTTTGTTTGAAACCTAACAACCTATCAACCTAACAACGACAACCAAATTTTTATCATTATTATTATTATTATTATATTTAAAAATATGAGAATCGATTCATCAGCGTCAATTGCAAAAATACGCGCGTATCAAATCGAATGTTGTAGTATCATAAATTATCGAAAAAAAAAAGAAGGTTAATGAAAACAATTTTTGTCTTATTTAAATTATTCCAAGTTGTTGTTGCAATTGCAGTTGTTGTTGTTGTTGTTGTTGTTGTGAAAATACGTAAGACAAATGAATAATAAAAACTAATAAATGAAAACCAATTTTTTTTTTTTCGTTTCATTTTCCCTATAAATTCGTACGTATGATAATCGAAAAAAAAAATTTTTTTAACTGCCTTTTTTTCCCTGTATCGACTAACAAAAAAATTATTAATAATAATGTTAATAATAATAATAATTATAATAAATATAAATTTTCAAGCCGAAAAAAAGACGATTTGTTAACCCATAATTTCCCAATGTAAAAATCACGTGAGTTACAAAAAGGATTTTTTTTTTTAAAGATGGTACAATTACGTCACAGGTATAAAATAGGTGTTGGCGGGTTGTTGGAAACATAAATAATACGAAACAAACAAAAAACAACAAACGGTAAAAAGGAATTCGAACTACAATAAAATTTTCTAGAAATTTAAAAAAAAATTCTATAAGGATCGAACGCGATTCCCCCCCAAAAAAAAAAAAAAAAGGATTTTGAGGGATAACAGAAAAGGACGCAGGACTCATCCATAAGGAATTAAATTAATAATAATAATAATAATAATAATTACTTTTACAAATAAATTTTTTACGGCAGAAGAAAAAAAAACCGCCGCCATCATCATTATCGCGACATCATTTCATCAACAATAACAAATATGATTTATCATTTTTGGAAGCCATTTTGATTACATCGTCTCCTACATTTTCCGTATTAATAATAACAATAATAATAATAATAATAATAATAATAATAATAATAATAATAATAATAACAATAACAACATCATTTAATTAGAATTTTACTAATAATTTTTATCGAATTCGAAAATAAGAAAATTTTGTTAATTTTTTGTATATTTTCTGGAAGAAAATTTTTAAAATTTTCCGACATGACAACAGTCGACAAAAGAAAATTTTTTTGTTTTTTGTTTTTACCTGCGTTCGCGTTTTTTTTTTTTTTTTCGTTCGTACTAATCGCGTGTTGACCAATGACGTCAAATGAAAAAAAATAAGTTTGTTTTTTTTTTTTTTTTTTGGAAAATCCCGGATTTTATTTGTGGTTTGTCATTTTTGTGTTTTTACGCAATTCCATGCGTTTTATTTATTATGTTACCAATGATGATGATGATAATAATTATAATTATTATTATTATTTCTATTTTCGATATTTAAAGATAAGAAGAAGAAAAAAATCTAAACTTTCCATTACATTACATTAAAAAAAAAAAATTTTTGTTCTATAATGTTGCTAGGTTTCATTTTAACACAAACGTTTAGTTTATAGAATAAGAATAACAAAATTATAAACCGGAAACACTGAAAGAAAACAATTCGTAATTTCCGGGAAATCCGAGTAAAATAAGAGAATTTTAATTTTATTTTTTTTTTAAAAGAAAGATCCGTGCGTTTTTCTTAATCGTTAAAATATTCGATTGGGGTAATTTTTTTAAAATTCTTTTGAGATAAAAACGCGCGCGTTTTTTTTTTTTTTTTTTTTGGTTTTTAAATCAAAAATTTTTCCATTTTTTAATTAATCATCATTAAAATAATTTAATTAAATTAAACGAAAAATAAACTTTTTTCTTTTTGTTTTTTTTGACGTAGTTTTACTCCCGTAAAATTTTATCTAGTCGTGGAAGAAGAAAAAGAAGAAAAAAAAAAATATTAAAAATGATTAAAAAAAAATTTACGGTCCCTCTTTTACCCACGAA
>NW_002987376.1:179144-180356 GCF_000006295.1 Pediculus humanus corporis
ATTATTATTATATTTAAAAATATGACCATCGTTTCATCAGCGTTAATTGCAAAAATACGCGCGTATCAAATCGCATGTCAGTATCATAAATTATCGAAAAAAAAAAAAAGAAAAAAAGGTTAATGAAAACAATTTTTGTCTTATTTAAATTATTCCAAGTTGTTGTTGCAATTGCAGTTGTTGTTGTTATTGTTGTTGTTGTCGTTGTTGCCGTGAAAATACGTAAGACAAATGAATAATTAAAACCAATAAATGAAAACCAATTTTTTTTTTTTCGTTTCATTTTCCCTATAAATTCGTACGTATGATAATCGAAAAAAAAAATTTTTTTAACTGCCTTTTTTTCCCTGTATCGACTAACAAAAAAATTATTAATAATAATGTTAATAATAATAATAATTATAATAAATATAAATTTTCAAGCCGAAAAAAAGACGATTTGTTAACCCATAATTTCCCAATGTAAAAATCACGTGAGTTACAAAAAGGATTTTTTTTTTTTAAAGATGGTACAATTACGTCACAGGTATAAAATAGGTGTTGACGGATTGTTGGAAACATATATAATACGAAACAAACAAAAAACAACAAAACGATGAAAAGCGATTCGAAATATAAAAAAAATTTTCTAGAAAACTTCAAGCTAATTTCAAAAAGAAAACTCAAACAGAACTTTCAAAAGGATCGAACGCGATTCCTAAAAAAAGAATTTTGTTAGATTACAAAAAAGAAGGTAGGACTCATCCAACAGGAATTATAATTAATAATAATAATAGTAATAATAATAATAATAATAAAATCAATGATTTCTAAGGTATAAATTTTTTGTTGCATTACGACACAAGAAAAAATTATTATCACGACATCATTTTAACAATAACAAATATGATTTATCATTTTCGGAAGCCATTTTGATTACATCGTCTCCTACATTTTCCGTATTAATAATAATAATAATAATAATAATAATAACAACATCATTTAATTAGAATTTTACCAATAATTTTTATCGAATTCGAAAATAAGAAAATTTTGTTAATTTATGTTTTTTTGTATATTTTCTGGAAGAAAATTTTTTTAAAAAATTTTCCGACGTAACAAAAGTCGACAAAAGAAAATTTTTTTGTTTTTTGTTTTTACTGCGTTCGCGTTTTTTTTTTTTTTTCGTTCGTACTAATCGCGTGTTGACCAATGACGTCAAATGAAAAAAAA
>NW_002987376.1:180376-183237 GCF_000006295.1 Pediculus humanus corporis
ATTGAACGTTTCGAATTTTCATTTTATTTAAATTTGCGTTTATAAACCTTAAAAATTAGGTTATGAAAAAATTATTATTATTATTATTATTTATTTTTTTTGTCTAAAATAAAAAAAGCCCATAAAATCAAAATCAAATTGAAAAAAAAAATAATTGGGAAAATTATTCCCGTTAACCCGTCCCCCCTTTTTTTTTTTTTTTTTTTGTTTTGACGAACGTCTTTTCAATTTATTTATTTATTTATTTTTTTTTTTTTTTTGTCAAACCTGGCAAAAATAAAAATAAATAAAAAAATTTTGAAAAGGTTTGATATAAACCATTTTTTAATAATAAATATTTTTTTACACGCTTGCGTTTTTTTATTTTTTGAAATCATAGAGTATGTAAACGATAAATCTTTCGGAACTAATTTCAAATTTTCAATTTAAAAAAAAAAAAAAAAAAAAAAAAAAAATTTATTTATTTTCATTTATTTTCGTTCGTGACACGACTACAAAATGTCCGACATAAAAAAAAAAAAACGTCGCCTAGTCATAGAGTAAAAAAACAAAAAAAATCTTAGAAAAAATATTTTAACCGAAGCAAAATACAATCTTTAAAAATTTTATTTAATTATTTTATTTAATTATTTTAATTAATTAAATAATTTAGTAAATAAAAAAAATGTTTTTTTTCGGTTGATTAAATGAAAAAACGCGGTGGCAAATGATTATAACCGACGTAAATATTTTGCGTGGCGACGATACCGTAGGAGTTTTTCATTATTATTTTACTTAGAATAAACAAAAAACGAACGCCGCGTTTTCGAACGGTTATAAAAAAAAAAACGAAACCTTTTTCACCCTTTATTATTATTATTATTATTATTATTACGTCATTTTCACAAGAAAAAACGAAACGACAGGAAAAAAGCGTAAAAAAAATTATTCATTTATTTATTTCTACGCGACAGGAAAACGGAAGTAAAAGATTTTTCCCGCGCAAAACCCTTTTTTTCAAATTTTTTTTTTTATCCTACCGTAATCGCGACGTGACATTAAATAATAATAATAATAATAATAATAATAATAATAATAATAATAATAATAATAATTCATTTTTGTTACATACGTTTTGTAAATCTAAAAGAAAAAAGAAAAAAATTTATTTTTAATTTTCGACCGGCTAAATTATTATTATTATTATTACTATTAATATTACTATTACTATTATCATTATTATTATTATTATTATTGTTATTAATTATTTTTAAATTTATTTGTTTGTTGGATTTTGTTTCGGTGGCGGCGGCGGCGAGAAACGATGCGTTCGATTTTATTGTTCGCGGGTGTTACTTAAAATAAACGATTGCGAAATACATTATTTATAAATTATCTTTATTTACCTTTAATTAATAATAATAATTATTAATTAATTAATTAATTAATTAATTATTATTTATTATTTAGAATTTTTTAAAAATTAAATCTCTTCGATTTTTACGACTATACTTTGATATTCGTATATTTTTCAAAAGAAACAAAACAATTTCCGAACGTTTGTTGTTTGTTTTTGCTTACAAAATAATAAAAATTACGTAATGATGATGATGATGATTATTATTATTATTATTATTATTTAAACATATATTACTCCCGTTTAAAAAAGAAAAACAAACGGACAAACAAACTCAAAGTTTTTTTTAAAAAAAAATTTTTTTTAAATGGCCACGTCAAAAAAAATATTTCAAATTGACAAAATGAGAATTAAATAAATATTATCTTTTTTTTTTAATACAACCGTTCCAAGAACAACAACAACAACAACAGGAGAAGAAGGAGAAGCAACAGGGGTAAGAGGAGCAACAGGAGCAGCAGGGATATAAAGCATAAATAAAAATAAATAAAAAATTTACCCGTGACAATGTTATGAAATGAATAACGTTCACATCATATATATAAATCCAATTCATGTCTAATTTTTTTAAAATAGTTTTTATTATTATTATTATTACTGTTCGATTTTTTTTCTTCTCTCTCTATTTCTCTCTCTCTCTCTCTTTCTTGTAATCAATTCGTATTATCACGACGAACGCTTTAATCGAAATTTTCAAAAATTATGAAAATAAAAAAAAAAATTAAAAAACAATTTTTTTTTTTTTTTTTACTTTTTACTTTTTCATTATTATTATTATTATTATTATTATTATTATTTTTTATTCACGCACTAATAACGAACGATTCTTATCAATGCACTCGCACTCACGCACGCACGCACGCACGCACGCACACAATCCGACAATACTCATCAGCACGACGTTATTGATAACAAAAAAAAAAAAAAACAAAATTTTTTTTTTAAATTTTTAAATGCGGAAAAAACGTAAAAAAAAAAAAAAAAAATGCGACCGGAAACCGGAAGCGAGAAAAGTAAAAACAAAAAAAACCGGAAACGTGAAAAACGACCAATAATAATAATAATAATAAATTAAACAACAGAAAAGAATAATAAAAAAAAAAAAAAAAAAGTGCGAACGTACGAACAAAAACAAACAAACGAACAACTTAACGACCGAACGTTTTTTTTTTTTTTTTCTTATTTATTTATTTATTTATTTACTTAGTATTATTATTATTAATATTAATATTTTGTTTTTAATATATTTTTCGGGTAAGAAATCAAAAATGAAAAAAAAAAAAACAAAGAAATAAAACGAATAATAATACTAATAATAATAATAATAAAAACGTGTAAATAAAAACGCACTCACAACGTAAACGCCGAGAAGAGAAACGAGTGAACTGAAGAACATGGAAAACAAACTAAGTTTACACTCTCGATGCAAGGTTCCATTTCATGACGACACATTAACAAAAAAAAA
>NW_002987376.1:183444-202675 GCF_000006295.1 Pediculus humanus corporis
CACGCGTACGAGTCTACGTCACAAGTACTTCTCTTTTCATCTTTCTCTCTCTCACTTTTCCATATTATTTTTTTTTTTTTTATTATCGTCTGCTTTTTCGTCTGCTACCACTTTAAAAAAAAAAAAAAAAAAAAAAAAAACGGGCCGGAAAAAAAATAACGAATTGAAAATTCCGTTTTTTTTTTTTTAAAAAAATTTATTTATTTATTTTTTGTTTGTTTGTTTGTTTGTCGAATAACGTTTCGTAAATAAACAACGATAATGATGATACTGATAAATGATAAATAATAATAATAATAATTATTATTATTATTTATCATTAAAAAAAAAAAAAAAACAAAAACGGAAAAACGGAAAAAAAAAAAAAAAAAAAAACGTTTACGAAACCTTAACTTGACCAACGTCGTTTGTCCGAACGGAGGAACAACAACTTTTCTATAGAATATTAAAAAAAAAAAAAACTACACCTGAATTATTTGGCGAATGTCATCTCGTGTGGCGCAACGATCGAACCTGAATTTCACATTTATTTATTTATTAAAAAATTATATACTAATACGTCCGTAGAATATTCTATCGTGTTCCATACCGTGCGTATTATACGACGACGACGACGTCTTTTTGATAATAAGATGAATGCGTGGCGTGTATAATACGTCGTAAACGTTTGCTTATTTTTTTTTTTTTTAATTTCGAATTTTTTTTTACAATCGAGCCAACTTTAGAAAAAAAAAAAAAAAGTTTTCGTTTTACCTTTTAACCCTCTCTCTTTTTCTCTCTCTCGAAAAACAATCGTGCCAACATCTGTCGAATCTTAATTAAATCTCTATTAAAAATATTTCATCTTGCGAAATTTTGTTTAATTATTTTTATTAAAAAAAAAAATATTTCACACACACGTTATTAATCCGATCGAAAAAGAAATAATAAAACAAACAAAAACAAACAGAAACAAACAAACAAACGAGAAAAAAAAATTTTTCTTTTTACCTTTTCTTTATGTTTTTTAAAGTAGTAAACGTTTCGCGTTTCGCAAAAGTTTTTGTATGAAAAGAAACCTAATCACGCGTTTTTTCTCTGTCTCTCTCTCTCTTTCTTTCTTATTATTATTATTATTATTATTATTATTATTATTATTATTGATAGTCTGACAAAACAAACGCAAATTGTTTTTGATTATCATTTTAAAAAAAACTGAAATCCCAATAATAACAATCCCGCAATCAACACCGAAAACAAAAAAAAATATGTATATACGTATACACTCACGACAAACAAACACACTTTTAAAATAAACTTAACTGATTGTCATTTCGTTTTCTCTCTCTCTCTCTTTATCTTTCTCTCACTCTTTCTCATTTTCTATCTTCATCTTCTTTTAACGTGTTCGTGTGCGTTTTTTGTTTTTTTTTTTTTTTACGCGAAACTAACTTTTTCTTAAAAAAAAAAAAAAAAAAAACTACTGCCACTTTTTTTTTTTTTTTTTTTTTTTTTTTTTTTATCAAACAAATTATTATATCGATCGAAAGAAACGAAACACAACAATAATAAACGACACACAAACAAACAAACAAACAAACAAACAAAAATGCGTTTATTTAAAATCGATTAGCGTTGTTGTTGTTGTTGTTGTCTACTTATTAGACTTTGCCCAAAGTCATTTATTATCAGTCTCATTTGGATGAAATTAGACCACCTTTGACCTTACTCGACAGCGGTACTGCCAACGGCGCACACACGAAAATAAAAATTCAAAAAAAAAAAAAAAAATCACTTTTTTTTAAAATTTATTTATTACATTTTAAATATTATTATTATTAATATTACCGTCAACATCATCATTATCATCATCACTACCATTTCACGGTCGCATGTTTAAATTTTCATAGCAAACCTTGAAATTTTTTTTTTTTTGAAAAATACCGATTGAAATTATTATTATTGTCGTATCACCCCGAAGGGTTAATATGACAAAATCAATTATTATAATTTATGTGCGTACGATTTTCCTTCCTTGTTGTAACAACAACAACAACAACAACAACCTGTTGAAATCGATCATCGGAAAAGAAAAGAAAAAAAAAATTCAATGGTAAAACAATCAGTTAAAATTAATTTAAAACGACAGAAAGTGAATATATTTTCTAAAAAGAAATCGCATAGTCGTACAAACAAACAAACAAACAAACAACGAAAATTTTATTGTGTCTTTTCACCGGAAAAAACGTACGGGGGATGACGTTTGTCCAGAAAAAACACAATACAACTGGAAAAACAATAAATAAATAAATTTCCATGGTATCCTCAATTTTCTTTTCTCCTTCTAAACCGTACAAAAAAAATCTAGAAATAATTACAACAAACAAACAAACAAACAGATATAAACAGACAGACAATCAACATATATATTTATGGCTTATTTGCTACCGTTATCTTCCAATAAAATTTCAAGGATTTCACTTCAAACTGATTCGACCTTCGCTTTTTTTTGCCTTTATTGTTCTCTGTGCGTGTGCGTGTGTGCGTGCGTGTGCAAGTAAAAAAAAATTAAACGAAAGTATTCCATGGAAATGAATAGATAATCTGTATATTGTCGTCGTCGTCGTCGGAAAACAAACGACGTTGTTAAACAAACGCAAAAACCAAAAAAAAAAAAAAAAAACAAAAATGTTTTCTCTTCACACAAATTCATCATCATTTACCGATCGATAGTGTATACATAAATAATAATAAAAAAATTCCTTTTGTTTTTTTTTCCCCCGACATAAATTAATGTCAAATTATGGATGTATCGATCTATCGATCGATCGATCGATCGATACAAACACAGACACACAAACACAAACAATGTCAAGGAATGAACTTTCATCTTAATTATAAATGAAGGGTAAACAAACTTTTGTCGTCCTTCTTCATCTTCTTCTTCTTCTTCCTTTCATAATTAAAATTTAATTTTTATTTATTTATTTATTTTTCGTGAAATGTTATTAATGATAATAATAATAATAATTGTTTTTCTTTTTTTTTATTTAAATGACGTAATTGATTACATGATATCATTTGTCAAACTTATCAATAATATTTATTTACATTTAAATTATATAAAAATAATACCGTGATAATACCATGTTTATTTATTATTATTATTATTATTATCAGTACCGTTAATTAAATTTAGAATTATTATTATTATTATTATTATTATTATTATTATTATTATTTAAAAAAGAAAGGAAAGAAAAAACGTACGAGTGCGTGAGTGCGTGTTGATAAGAACGTTTCGATTCGATTGTATTATAAGAAAATCGTGAGACCGTGTTAATTATTATTATTATTCCTTTTTTTTTTGCATTACATCGTCATTATCATTATCATTATCATTTATCATTATTATTATTTATCTCGTTAATTTATTTTATGATGATCTATTTAATATTCACACGAAAGGAACGTGTATTATTGGAAAAAAAATTGAAAAAAGAAACGCGCGTTTTTTTTAAAAACCGATTTGAAAAAGTCGATTTGATTTGATTTCCCGCGTATTTAACAAATTTTCAACTTTTCCCCATTTCCTTTTCCTTCTTTTGATCTCTTATTAAAATTAATGCAAAAACTGAATGAGAGAGAAAGAGAGAAAGAGAGAAAGAGAGAGGTAAATCGCAATAAAATTTATCTATGCAATATTTGCTAAATAACAAAGGTTAATTTATTATTATTATTATTATTATTATTATTATTATTATTATTCTAAGTGAAAACTTGCTTACAAAAAACTAAAACAATGTAATAAAAAAAAAAAAAGTGAGGGTCGGCGGTAAAATAAAAAAAAAAAAAAAAAATTAATAATAAATTTTTTATTGTTTTTTTTTTGTTAGAGGGCAAAGTTCAGAGAAGGTAACTTCATTTTTAACCGGCCTCTTACCGCCCCCCCACTTTCTTCCTCCCCGCTTCACACTCCCTTTAATTTATTTCACGTAAAACCGGCATTTATTATTATTATTATTATTATTACTTTATTACCGACACGTACAAATCGAAATTCGTTTATTATTGTTACGGTATATAAAACTTCTCTTTATTATTTTTTTCAATTATTATTATTATTATTATTATTACTTCCGGGATAAAAGGTAACGGAAATGATTTAGCGCCACATTTTCTATCCCGTTTTTATCACGAAAATATTCACGAAAAAAAAAAAAAAAATCACACATCCACCTTCCATCTTCTTTTCACACGCACACGCACCTCTTCTTCAAAAAAAAAAATAAAATTAAAATAATAATAATGATTATGATAAAATAACAAAGAAGAATGTAAATAAATAAATAAATAAAAAACATAAACATAAACGCATTATTATCATTGTTATTGTTATTTACTCTATGACCGGATAATACGCCATATGAACGATACATACTAACTAGCGCATTCTCGGAGTAAATTTTTGCACCAACAATAAGGAAAAAACTACAGTTTATTAAGATTTTTATTAGGAAACTTCCTCGTTCGCATTCAGTTTTCCCTTTATTTCAGTTACATTAACAATCGTTATTTAAAATATAATTTAATGCGTTTTTTTCTTTTCTTTCTTTGTTTGTTTGTTTAAAATTCAGTGAAACATATATATATTATGGGAATACTTTGGCGGGAAAAGATTCGTTTCACAAAACCGTAACGTGATATGTTACACGTAAGAATATAACGCGCACAACAAACATTAAACGAATTATTTGAAAAATAAAAAAAAAATTAATAATAATAAAATTATTAAATATTATTAATAAATTAAGTGTTTACAAAAAAAAAAAGAAGAAATATGTGCCGGAAAAAGTTCGAATTTGCGTGAGCATGTGAATGCGTACGTAAGTGCGTGTGTGTGTAAAAAAATCTGGATGAATCTAAAATGAAATCGATTTCCTACCCTCCCCCCCTAAAAAAAAAAAAAAAAAAAAAAAAAATCGAAATGGGATATTTCCGGTGGGATTTTTCAAAGTGCAACGTCGACTACAAGAAAACATAACGCATAATGCGTAAAAAAAAAAAAAAATACACATGCGTGCATGCGTGCGTGAGGTTCCGTTCAACCAAGTCAAAAACCCAAACGCGCGTATATTTTACTTCATTTTTTTTTTTTTTTTTGTACACGTGATACGATGGTGAGTAATAAACATAAAACAAAAACATTCGAACGCATCACAACAACAGCAACGTAAAACAAACAGAAACAAAATAAGATGCTGAAAAATTTTCACACCGACTCACACACACCCCCCTCCCCCCGGAGCGTTTCCCCCCATTTTTTTTTTCTTGTTATGAAATATTAAATTTAACTAATTAATAATTTTTAATTATTCATAATTTTTTTTTTTTTTTACCAAACATTACGCAAAACAAACAGAACAAAAAAAAAAAAAAAGATGATTTAAAGTTTTTCTTGTACATTTATTGATAATAATAATAATAATAATAACTCGTCTAATCGTCGTCGTCTTCGTAGTCTTCGTGTCAAGGTTCAGTAATACAAACAAACGATGATTTGTTGAAATGAATGAATGAATGAATGAATGAATGACTGAATGAATGAATTTTTCCGAAAGATGTATATATTTTTAATTAGAAAACGTTTTACGATCCGATAAACAAAATTACGCGGCGTATAACGGATTAATTTTTTTTTAAAAATTATTATTATTATTTTTTAAGAAAAAAAAAATCAGAATGATTACTATTACGTCATCACGATTATCATAATAATAATAATAATAGTAATTTATAATTTGACGATATAACCCGTGAGAAAAAACGATGGAAAATTTTCGTATCACGACGACGACGACGACGACGACGATGATGATGATATTACGAATATGTAATCACGGAAAAGCACTAAAAAGAAAATCTTTTCTGTTGTCGGGATTCATATTACGAAAATTTGTTTTTTCGTTTTCGTTTTCGTTTGTAAAAAAAAAAAAAAAAAAACTAAAAAAGGAGAAGAAAGAAATGAAATCTTTTGTTAAACAAAAAAAAAAAAGAAAAGAAAAGAAAAACTAAATTGCAAGTGTCGCATTTCCCTTAAAATTTTTCTTTTTGTTTTTTTTTTTTTGTTTTTTGGATCAAGGTTTTTTTGTTTTTTTCGTTAGGTTCATAACTAAAATACCTTAAAGCAATATTCATATAGAATGATAAAACACGAGTGTACAAAATTATTATCATCATCATCATCATCATCAATACGAATTAAATAAGAAAAAAAATAATTTTCGGTTATCGTATAAAAAAAAAAAAAAAAAAAAATTTCATAACACGGTACTACTCTCGATATTTGTTAAGAAAAACAATTTAAGTTTATCTTGTTGCCTTTCTCTTCCAAAAAAAAAAAAAAAAATTTTCAAAATGAAAACACCGGATGTGACGTCAAATTTAAAAAACAAATTAATTAATAATTTCGAACCATTTTCTTTTCGTCGATTTTAAGATTGTTATGAAAAAAAAAAAAAAAAAAAAACAAATTTCGCTACGAATTTAAAGCAAAGGGAAAGGTGAAGTTTAAGGGGAAGGGAAGGGGGGAAGAGGGGAAAAATTCTACCGGAAATACGCAATTACTTTCACGTGTAAAACCCATTTCAAAAAAAAATACATGAGTAAAAGGGATTTTTTATTGTCAACTCGCAACGTTTAACCTATCAAAACCCATCAAATTAAAATCCTCAAAATTTTCGATTCCAATTTTTTCAATTTTTAACGTTGCCCCCGTACTTTAAACTCATTAAAATTTATTCCGAAAATAATAAAAAAAAAAAAATTTTTTTTTTTTTTGCTTTGCGGTTGTTCATGAATGCAAACGGAAAAAAAGCAACTAGAATGATAATAATAATAATAATAATGATACCGCGTATATGCGTAAAACCGTTAAAAAAAAAAAATGAAAGCCGACCGATTTGGCCATAGGGTGACTCGAAATGAAAGGTACATTTTCTTGCCTCTCTTTTCCTTCCAGAAATGTAATAACCCGTTCGTTTGTTTTGGTAATCTCATTTTAAATATATTATTTAATTTGTGTCAATAGAAACATTAAATTAATCGATGACGCACATTCGAAATAAACCTTAAGGCCTTTTATTTCTTAATTAATAATAATAATAATAATAATAATAATAATAATAATAATAATAATAACAGTAATAATAATAAATCGAGCGGTTTGTTTTTTTTTTTTTAAATCGTATTCGCGAACGAACGAACGAACGAACGAGTATTTTATTAAATTTAATTTAATACGAAATCCCAAATGAAAAATTCACGAAAGAGAAAGAGAGATAGATAGATAGATAGAAACATAGAGAGAGAGAGAGAGAGAGAGGAAAATGGCGGTAAAAATTTAAAAAAATCGTATGAGAGAAAATTCGATTCTAAACGATTAATTTTTTTTTTTTTTTTTTAATTTTCGTTATCATCATTTCATTTTTTCGATTGATTGATTGATTGATTAATGCTTATAACTGGTTTTTTGATTTTTTATTTTTTAAAGAAAACAAAAATGGCGAAAAAACACGAAATCGTTCGATCGTAGTCCTACATATATCTGAGAGAGAGAGAATAAAAAGAAAAATCGATAATGATTGATTAGTTTCGATTCGATTATGTTAGTTTTTTTTTTTTTTTTTTTTTTTCTAATAAAAATAAACGAATTAAACGAACGTGATCATCATCGAATGATTTTTATTTTTTATTTTTTTTGAATATTGAGGTCAAAGGGCAAAAAAAGAAAAAACTACCGACGTACGCGGAGAATAAAAAAAAAAAAGAAACCATTTATTATTTATTACCATTAAAATTGATTTTACTTGTTGTTAAAAATTTAATTAAAGCGGTCGTAGTGTCAGTAAACGTGGCAGTAGTAGTATTAACGTGGCAATAGCAACGATTCTATCACAGTAATAATAATAATAATAATAAAAAAGTTTTCTATTTATTTATTTCCAAAAACGACAAACAAACAATAATCGAATGACTTCAAAATTTATTTCTCTTTTGAAATGGGTCAATGTTAACCTATTATTATTATTATTATTATCATCATCATCATCATCATCATCATCATCTTTGACAAAATGACCGATTCATCCTACATTTATTTATTTATTTTATGTAAATAAAATTAAAACTTCCATGGAGACTTTTTTTTTGATGGAAGTAAAGAAAGAAAAAAATTTAAATTTCGCGCGCGTTTATAAGGGATTCGCTGGATTTTTCCAGCGAATCCAGAACGCGTAAAAAAAAAAAAAAAAAACTGTTATTTTTTAATTATGAATTTAAAAAAAATTTGATTAAAAATGAAACGGTACCTACTTATTAACTTTTTTTTTTTTTCATCATCATTATTATCATCATCATCATTATTATTATTATTATTAGTAGTAGTAGTAATAGTATAAGAATTCATATTAGTCTTTTTTTTTATTTAAATTGTGAAAGCAAACTTGATAGTCCATCCGTAAAATTTCTACTTTCGTTTTATACATATTCGACAGCAAAAGAAAAAGAAAAAAAACATAGATAGATAGATAGATAGAGAGAACGAGAGAGAGAGAGAGAGAGAGAGAGAGAGAGAGAGAGAGAGAGAGATAGAAAAAGAGAGAGAGAATCGGGAGGGACAAAACCAAAAAACTCGTTTTGATTGATGACCGCAACAACCACAACAAACGAAAATTTTGTTTCAAAACAAAAAAAAAAAAAAAAAAACTTTCGCGACAAGAAAATAATAATAATAATAATAATAATAGTAATAATAATAAATTAAATTAAATTCGATATATATATAAAAGAATTTTTAACGTATTTTCGAAGCGAAAGTTTCACGCTTACGTATCGCGATTACTATTATTAGTATTATTATTATTATTATTATCATCATCATTATCATCATGTAAAAAAAAAAAAAACCGATTGAGAAACGAACAAACAGGGTGTAATTAATTAATTAATTGATGCAGTTTTTTTTTTTTTTTCTCAATAATAAGTTTTGTAAAATAAAAACAAATAACGACGACAACGACGAGTCTCTCCCTTTTTTTTAATGCGTATGAGGTAACGCGTGTAGAAAAAAAAAGCATGCGTGTGCGTGAGTGCGTGTGTGCGTGTGCGTTTTTTTTACCTTTCGATAATTAAAATACGTTTTTTTAATTAATTCCACGACAACTTTCTGCTAATGTGACAGTATAAAATTAATTAAACGAGTATAAAAAATTTTCTCGTAAGAACGAACGCACGCACACACATAAATTTTTATTTTTTTTCTAGAAAAAAATAAATTTAGATCGTAATTATTATTATCATTATTATCATTATTATCAATAGTAAATCGAACGTTAGATTTTTCGTTAACGTTTGAAAAAAAAAATGAAAAAAAAAAAAAAAAAACAATAAAAGCAATTTTTTTTTAAATTTAGGCTTCCGTAATATTAGGTTACGTTACTTCACTTAACCAATAATTTCTTATTATTATTATTATTATTCTCTCGATCATTTTTGCGGTTTTTTCTTCGCCCATATCTTCACCTTCTCTCTCTTTTTTTTACGATATAAAAATACGAAAACGCAAAAAGCGTAAAACGTTTACGCAAAACGCACAAAAAAAAAAATTAAAAATTAAAAATGCATGCACGATTTTTTTTTTTTTTTTTGCCTTCGGTTTAAAAAACCAACCTGTTGATATCCTACAGTTGGTATCATTGCGTATCCATAAAGTCAAAAAAAAAGAAAGATGATTTGAAACGAGAAAAAAAAAGAAAAAAAAATTATAAATAAGTTTTATTATTATTATTTATTATTATCTGTACGTAAGCGTTCGTCTTTTCACGTGCGCGTGTATTTACGCGTGTGCGTGCGCGCGTGTTTGCGTGCGTGCGTGAGTGCGTGTATAAGTGAATGATAGTGATGATGGTGATGGTGATGCTTCCACGCGGTTGTACGACGGCAAAACTGACATTTTCCCTTATCAGTTTTTAAGTAAACAAATTGATGATAAACAATGGATCAATAATGAGCGTCGTCTGTACGTTGCTACGAAACCGTGCGTCATTACCTTGAGATTTGGCGACACCACCAGCCTTATTATTATTATTATTATTACAAACGATTCATGTTTTTTTTCAATTACTAGTTGAGATTGTAATCAAACGACATTCAAGGAAAACGTCAAAGACAAACACGGTATTTACGCCAAACCAAACCAAAAAGGAAAAAAAAAAAAAAAATGTTTAATGCGATGGATTACACGTGGGGGAAGACAGAGAGAGAGAGAGAGAGAGAGAGAGAGGAAAGGAGGGAGTTAGAACAGAAAACAAAAACAAAAACTTTCGTCGTGGAAGAAACAAAAAAAACGCGCGAAATTATCAAACAACACAAAACAACCTACAGCAACATTTTATCACGTCGTCATCGAACTTTTCACGTTTGTTTGTTCGTTTTCACCCGTTTCCGGTACGTTTGTTAAAATTTGAAAAATCGCCGACGTTTTATCTATTGACACGATGTTATTATTATTAAAAAATTAAAAATATAATAACTTTCACGATCTCTCTCTCTCTCTTTCTCTCTTTCTTTCTCTCTTAAAGCGACAAATAACCTCAAATTGTGCTGCGACACATAAAATTTTTCATAATTAAGTTTTTTTTTTAATTTTTTTAATTAAATCGATAGTAGAAAAAAAAATTATTATTTATTATTTATTTATATTAATTTTTGACATGGTCACTAATTAAAATACACGCCGCAAATTTATTAATTGTTTATTTCGTAACCTGATTTAAAAAAAAAAAAAAAAAAAAATGGCGTCGTTCAAAATGAACTCGTTTCGTTTTCCCTGTCTAGTAAGGCATGAAAAAAAAAAAAAAAAAAAAATTTTTTCTAGAAAAATTTAAATTTCCAAAAAATTAAAAAAAAAAAAAAAAAAAAAAAATTTTTTTTAAATATTACGATGACGTAAATATAATTTTTAAAAAGTACCCTCGAGTAAATTGCATTAAAAAAAAAAAAAATTGTTATGCAGGTAATAATGAAATTAAAAATACGATGCATTCGAATGATTATTCTACTGACGTCAAACAAACAAACAAACAAACGAACAAACAAACGGCAATTAAAAGAGAGAAATAAAACCCTGGTAAAAAAGAATGAATTTTACAAATCGAATCGAATCTCAATTCAATTAATTTTAAACCTGTACGAAAAATCTCTCTCCCTCTCCCCCTGCCTCTCTCTCTCTTTCTTTCTCCATTTCCCCCCTCTCTCTCTCTCTCTCTCTTTCTTCCTCTCCATTGCCCCTCTCTCTCTCTCTTTCTCTTTCTCCCTCTCCCCCCTTCCCTCTCTCTCTCTCTCTCTCTCTCTCATTACGATTTCACACAAATTTTTTTTTAATGTTTTCAAATACTTGTATATACCCCGTTGTATAAACTATTAAGACTCGTTTGAAATACAAGTATCGATGTTTGATTATTATACGTGATAAGTGCTAATTCTTAAAGCCTTCAAGAGGTCAACGAACGAACTAAAGAGTCGATATCAAGGTTTCGCTCGTAAAAAAATAAAAAAAATTTTTATTTAAATTTACGGAAATGCGTACGACGTCAACAACAAAAAGTAAAAAAAAAAAAAAAAAAAATTAATTAATTATTATTAAAATAAATAAATAAATAAAAATAATTTTTCACGGGTTTTTAATTTTCATTCACTCAAAAAAGAAGAAGAAAAGAAGAAAAACTTCAGGGAAATATATATATAATTTTTTACAATCAATCCGAGCGTAAAAAACAATGAAAGAAAAATAATGATGATAATAATAATAATGATAATTTTCACGATATATGCAATTAAATATAAATTATTATTATTATTATGATCGTACTCTATTATTTTATTCTTTTTGCGTAAAAAAAAAAAAAAATGCGTTAAAAAAAAAAACAAAAAAAAATTTTTTTTTTTTTTTTTTTACGCATTCGTGATTCTTAGAAAAAACAATAATAATAATAATTATTATTATTATAATTATTATTATTCTTTAAACCAATTAGAACTTTTAATAATAATAATAATAATAATAATAATAATAATAATAAAAAAGTTGAAAAAAAAAAAAATTTTCTTTTTTTTGGAAAATTTACTCGTTTCAAATCGGCAAATGTTTTTCCAAAAGAAAATAAAAAATAAAAAAAATTAATCCGGTACTACAACTGGAGGGGAAGAAACGTTATCATCATCATTTTAATTAAGTCTTAATTAAAAAAAAAAAAAATGAAGGGAAAGACGTACAACGCGCGTTTAAATTTTTTTTTTTCAATTTTTACGCCGCGAATTTTACGATCACGAATACATTGTGTTAAAATTGTAAATTTTTTAAAAATGGCCGCAATAAAATTCGAATCCTTTTTTTTTTTTTTTTTTTTTTTTTTAATTAATTAAGTAATTTTTCGACGCCGGTGGTAATTAACGATCCTAAGGCATTTTCCGCGTTCGAGGGGAGGAGGAAGGGGAGGGGGTGAGGTAAAAAAAAAAATTTTCTCTCGACATTTTTTTTTGTAAATAAAAATAAAAAAACCTAAAGAATTTTTTTCTAAAATTTTTCACATCCAATCAATCATTTGAGAGTAGGGAAAAAAAACATATTGGAAAATTTCGATCGATAACTTTCGAATTATTCGATCATTATCAATATATGCGGCGGATTAACAAAATCGATTCCATCGAATTCGAATCGATCGATACATCGAAATCATCCGGCATCCATCTTGACTTGAATCGAATCGTGGAACGAATTCAAAAAAAAATTGTCTGATGCAAAACATCATCTGACGAGTATGCAACTACTACCAGTTGGAAATGGGAAAAAAAAAAAATGAAATAACCCAGAAAAGAGAGAGAGAGAGAGAGAAAGAGAAAAAGAGAGAGAGAGAGAGAGAGAAAGAGAAAAAGAGAGAGAGAGAGAGAGAAAGAGAGAGAAATATAAAAAACCAATTTTATTAATTTAAGCAACCTGTATTACAATCTCTTTAACTCGCAACGATCAATTATTTTACGCCATGTTTTTTTTCTTTTTTTTTTTTTTAGAATCCGTTTCCCTCGATAAATCAAATTAAATTTTTTTTTTTTTTTTTAAATGATTGAAAATTTGCACGTGCGAACGCCCTCAGTAATATTATAATTTATTATTATTATTAAAAAAAAAAAAACACCTACTGACGACTACCAAAAAAAAAAAAAAAAAAACTAATCAACGTTCGAGACCTTTAATACTAATAAACGACCTCATTGCCAAATTGTATCCATTATTATCATTATTATCATTATTATCATCATCATTATTATTATTTAAAGATTTTAATTTATTCGAACCGAGTTTATATGCCAATTTATTTGTTAAACGTTAACACGTGGACGGTTTTGATGGGATTAACTATTTTTTTTACATTCTTGTTTTTTTTTTTTTATAAAACTCGTTTTCTTCTGCTTTTTCTTCTTCTTCTTCTTTTTCTCTTTTTTTTATTTTATTTTATTATAAAATTTAAATAATTAAAAACGCAAAGACTAAAAATAACCAAACGGAAAAATTATTAAACGTAATTTTTTAACAAATATTTACCGCGTTTTATTATTATTATTTTTTTTTTTGAATTCACTTTAAAATTTTACGTTTAAAAAGATACAGTCGAGAATTTTCCTTTTTTGATAATAAACAAAAAAAAACAACAAATAATAATAATAATACTAAGGCGGCACAATAAAGAAGGAAAAAAGGAAGGAAGGAAGGAAGCTGTCGCGTTTTAGTATTGGTGATATAACAATGTGAGGCATTTTATCGCGAAAACCTATTTACCTATCGTTTCAAGGTTTGTCGTTTAACCAATTTGATCGTTCAGAAAGTGGTGGTGGTGGTGGTAGGGGGAAAAGGGTCATCGAACGATTTAAACAATTATAAAAAATATAATAATCGATCGTTATTTATTCGAATTCAAATATCGAAAAAAAGAAAAAAAATGGAAGATTTGGTTTTTATAAGAAAATTAATTTAAATAAAATTATGGGGCGCTACGATTACGTTCGATTCATTAGCGACAATTATTTATTGATAAAGTGACAAAACGAAAAATAATTTTCTTTTTTTCGCACATTTTTTTCCCTCAGGAAAAATAATTTAAATAGTTCGAAAAAAAAGTTTCGGATGAGCGAGTGTTAAAAACAACCTCCTCGACCTTATATAGAATAAACCACCACCTGATCACGGAAGCATTTAGAAATAGAAAAAAAAAAGAAAGAGAAATAAATAAATAAATAAAATGAAGGCTTGCTTGACCTTCGTGATTCTTCAACCTGTTACGACAAAAAAAAAAAAAAAACAAGCCAAAAAAAAAAAAAAAAGAAACGAATGACGAAATTAAATTTAAATATGAATTTACAATAAACCCACGAAAATAAATAATAATAATAATAATTTAAATTGTGCCAATGTTTTTTTTTTTTAAGAAGGAAGAAAGGAAGGAAAAAAGAATTTTTCGTTCTTATACTTCACGTTACGAAATGTTTAAATGTAAAAAAAAAAAAATTTTTAATTTACTCATTAAACACATTCACGCACATTTACCTACGTTTAACGTCTGCCATCTTGCCTCGAGGCAACAAAAACAAATTGTTTTGTATTCGAACAACATTATTTGATTGTTACGTAATAAACGATTATTTCTTAATTTGAAAAAAAAAAAAAAAAAAAAAAATCTAGAAATTTCGTTTTTTAACGAACATCGCATTGAAAAACAAACCTAATAATAATAATAATGATAATAATATTTAAACGATTCCTCCTACCCGAACCTACCTAACGAAAATAAGGTCGGACATTTTTTTTTTTTTTTTTTTTTTGTAAGATCCTCCCGATTCTATGGGAAGGAATTGAACGTAATTTACACACAAACGAGATTGTTAAAAAAAAAAAAAAAAAATTTGCGGAAAAAAAGAAAAAAAAAAAAAAAGAATGTATTGACGTCACGTCATCAACCATATTACCGCGGGGAGTCAAAGGTCACCAGCTTTGATTAATAAAAAAGCTTCACAAACTTTTCGTTGTGCGCGAGCATTTCGATACACGAATATTTTATAAAGGGAAATAATAATAATAATAATAATAATCACGATGATGATGATGATTTATGGGGAGAGAGAGAGAGAGAAAATTATTTAAATAAAATTGCGGCAAACGGCCTTGACAATTTTTTTTTATAAACGCATTGAGTAAATTTAATTGACCTTGAAACCTTAAGCCGTAATAAAATAAAGATTCCAGGTTGAAAACGAGGAAGGAAACAAAAAATAGAAAAATAGCATATGATCGAATGAAATCGAGTTGTTTGTTTGTTCGTTTGTTTGTTTGTTTGTTTGATCGAGAGTCGATTTCCCGCAAGTAAAATCCCGCTTGTCAGTTTGTAAATCGTCGACTCCTTTTCACGCGTCTTCCTGTCTAAACGTTATTATTATTATTATTATTACTACTACTTTCCGAGGGAAATCGGGAATTCGTTCAAGGTTTCCCTAATAATCGATATCGTCGGGAAAAAAAATAATAAAATTTCAAAACGAAATTCTATTTAACATATGTATTAATTCAAATTAATAATTAATTAATTAATTAATTAAACAATTAAGTTAATGATTGATAAGTCGTTGAAACCTTGACGAAGTTTTCACGAAATTTTTTTTTTTTATTTTTACCAGTTTTTATTATTATTATTATTATTTCGTTATGTCATTGCCATCACTTTCTTTGTACGGTCATATGCGCGATTTGTCACTTTTAGTACGTGACGTGGGTGACCTTGTCATAATAAATAAATAAAAATCCAAAAGTGGAAAAGCGTGAGACGTTTTTCAAATTTTTTTTTTTTTTTTTTTTTCCGTAGTCCGCCGCGTTTTCATTGGTAATTCCAAACGATCGTCGTATTGGAACTATTCAAATAGTAATAATAATAATAATAATGATAATAATAATAGTAATAATAATAATAATAATGATAATAATAATAGTAATAATAATAATAATAATGATAATAATAATAATAATAATAATAATAATAATGATAGTAAAACGAAAAAAACTACCAATTGATATCAATTCCAGATATACGAGAAATAAAAAAAATTAATGTTACTCGTTTTTTTTTTTTTTTTTTTCTAATCGCTATCGTAATTACGTTATTTCAATAGTGGTGAACATTCGAGTATATGATGATGATGATGATGATAATAATAATAATAATAATGATGATAAATGAACTGAGACGACAACTTTCAAAACTAAAAAAAAAAAAACATGTAAAATTGATTACGCGTTTTTTTTTTTTTTTTTTTACGTAAAAGAAATTTTTTACAGTGAATGCGACAATCTAAATGTTTGAGGTAGGTAAAAACATTTAAAAAAAAAAAGCGAAAAATGGGAAATATGAACTTGCCACATCTAAAAATAAAATTTAAAAAAAAAAAAAAAAAAATTCTTCCGTGTAGACCTTTAAATTAGTGGCCCAAGGTACGAAAAAGTTGTTGTGAAAACCGGTCGGACTCTTAAAAAAAAAAAATTAAAATAAAGTATCTAAACTCATTAGGGCATTCTTCGAACGTGAAAATCAAGTTTCAAATAGGTAACAACCAAATACAACTGTATAATTTTCTATCTCTCTCTCTCTCTCTCCCTTTCAGTAAATACATTTAATAATAATAATAATAATATTAAAATAAAATAAAATAAATTATATGTATGTATAAGTATATAAACAATCGTCATTCGTATATGGTACGTACGTGTTTGTAAAATTAAAATTTTTTTATAACAAACAAACAAACAAACAAACAACAAGGTGGCCAACCTTTACCACACGACAAGACAATGACATTTTATTTTTAATAAATATATATTTATAATTTAAAAAAAAAAAAAAAAAAAAAAATTATTGAATTTGTTAATTTGAAAAGTTTTTACGAAATTTTACTATAAACTTGAGTTAGACGCGATTTTTTTCAAATCGATTCATCGTTTGTTTAAGTAGATTATCGAACGATACAACTCGAATGTAAAATTAAAATCGAAATAATAACAATTGCCCGCTCCCCCTTCCCCCCCCAAAAAAAAAAAAAAAAAAAAAAAATTACACTAAACAAAACAAATTTTTAATTATATGTACCTCACGTTATCATAATTAAAATAATTTATTTTTTTATTCAATGCCATCTATTGGCAAAATTTAAAATTAATTCGAACTTTTGTTTTTTTTTTTTTTTTTTTTGTAAGCTATTCGAAGGTTTGAAACAAGTTTTTCTTTTAATTTAACTTACATAAACTTAATTCACGTATGCAAAAAAAAAAAAAAAATTATTATTAAAAAAAAATTAAAAAGTTAATTTTTTTTAAAACGAGTTGTTAAAATCCCCCCCTCTCCCCCTCTCTCCCCCCCCCCATTCCTCCGGGCTCCTCCCTTAAACGACTACCTTTTGACGTCACAAAATTACCAACAGTAATAAATATTATTAGCCTTAGGATAAAAATTTTTATTATACTTAATCTCGTATGTGTGTGTAGGAAAAACTTGCAAAATGTAAAAACGGTTATTTTATCCAGTTTTGTCTTTCCATGGATATATGACGCGTTATCAAAAGCAGAACACAAAATATTTTGATAAAATTGATAAAATAACAAAAGATGTATTGATAACAACCGAAAAAAGAATAATAATAATAATAATTCAATGAATGATTGTAAAAAAATTTTTTCCTAACAAACACACACACACACGCACACACGACTTCAACACTTTTTTTTTTGTATATAAAAAAAAAAAAAAAAAATTAAGTAATTAAAAAATGCGTTTGTTTAACAAGGTAATAAAACGTAATTATTATCATTATTATTATTATTTGTTTGTTTCAGAGAGAAAACCGATAGAAATAAATAGAAGAAGAGGTGGAAACATATAATTTAAAAAGAAGAAAAAGAATTAAAATTTTCTTAACGTAAATCCAACGTAATATCGAAATTGACGATTGAAAATGTTAAAAATGTGAATAATAATAATAATTGTTGACATAATGTACACACACACACACACATCACATACGTAGAATGAAAAAAAAAAAATCATTTCTAACTTGTATGCTAATTTTTTTTTTTTTTAACTAAACAATATTGTCAACTGACAAAAGGAAAACTGTTAAACATTTTTTTTTTTTTTTTTATGTTTTAATGTTCGTAGAGTTTGCTAAAATTTTTTAATAAAGAAAAATGTTTTTTATTAACTAAATGTTTTCTTTCCCCCCCCCAAGCCATAAATTATGTACATACCTATTCCTTTAAATAAATAAAAAAAAACTTGAAGATAATTATCAGTTAGTTAGTTAGTTATTGATTGATAAAGATAAATAAAGTTCTCAACTAATTTATAATTTTTTTAAATAATACATAATAAACACTTAATAAAAAAATAATAATTTCCCGGGGGGTAATTTATTATTATTATTATTATTACCTTTTTTTTTTATGAATTAAAATTAATTGAGAGAAAACAAACAAACAAACAAACACCTCAATCCCAATTCAAGCAAACAGATTATTACATTTATATAAAATTTTTTTTACATTATTATTATTATTACTGTTTTATGTAATGATGATGATGATGATGATTTAAAGTTTTTTCATTATTCCTATATGACCCTTAATTGATTTATATAAAATTTTTTTTCTTTATTCTAATAAGATCAAATACTTTTCAAACCGATTTCCTACCATTTTTTTTTTCTTTTATTAAACGCATCACGTGATAAGACATCAAAAGTTTATTAATAATTATAATTATTAATTAATTACATCCTTGATTAATAGTATGTAATCTTTAAAATTTTTTTTTTTTTTTCCATACTTTTTTAAACTCTTTTTTTAAAAATTTAATAATATTTCAAAATGAAAATTTGATTTTACATATAAATAATTACTCGAAAGTAAAATACATAATTACAATTATGATTAAACGTTTTTCTTTAAGTTTCGACAAAATGAATTTCCTTCGATTGAGATAGAAAAAAACCAGACTTACTACTTTCATTTTGTTTTTTGTTGTTAAAATTAGTTAATAATCATTTAATTATTAACTATTTCAATTATTATTATTTCAATGAGTAAATTATTGATGATTAAATA
>NW_002987376.1:203203-248545 GCF_000006295.1 Pediculus humanus corporis
CCCAAACAAAATCTTATAATAAGTTTTATGCTTGTTTGTTAGTTTGTTTGTTTGTTTGATTGCTTGCTCCTTAGAAAACTTTTTATAATCACAAATAATTTTAAATTAGTAAATAATTAAGAATAATAATTAATTATAAAAACTTACAAATGTCGACTTACTCAATCTGCTCAGTTGTACATTTTTCAAAAAAAATTCAATCGTTTTTTTTTTTTCCGCTTTTTGATACTTGAATAACATTTTCAAATTATTTATAAAAGTGCATAACAAACATTAATTAATATTACTTTACAAACAACCGTATCACTTATAAATATTAAATAATATAAAATTATTTTTTATTACATAAAAACACAAAAAAAGAAAAAAAAAAGAAAATATATTCAAGCGTTACTTTTGTATGCCATGTTTAACATTAACTGACCTTCAACATTGACGATAAATTTGTCACATGTTAGGCAGTGCCTTCTTTAATTTAAATTTACCCGCGAAAATTTAATTTTAACCGCCATTTTTTTTATTCTACCATTTCCATCAAGTTAAACAACAAAATAATGACATAAACCCGTTTCTATCAATTGTCAATATATATTTATTTTTATGAATTATATTTATTATAATTAAAATTTGATTATATAAATGTTTAGAAAATATAATATAAACCGTTAAACAAAAAAAAAACTGATGTGAATGAGTATTTTAAATGTATTTTTTGTTTAATAATAATAATAATACCAATATATGATTTTTTAATAAAACTTTAATAAAACTAATTATTATTAATATTATTAATTTGAAAACATTAATTTATCATTTTGTTAATTCTTCATTATCATTATTATTATTATAGTTTATTATTATAATTATAATTATTATTATTATTAATTTACTTATATAAATAATAAATGACAATTATTTATTATTAAAAATTTTTTTTTACTCTTTTGAATATATATAAAAAATATTATAGTGATTAATTAATTAATTAATTTATTTAATAACCTTTATTTTATTTTATTTTATTTAACATATATTTTAATAACAAATCTATAAACATTATTAAAAAATAATTTTTTTTTAATTTGTGTGTTTGTGTGCCTTTTTTTCTTTTCTATTTTCATTTAAATATGTATTATTATCATTATTATTATTATATAACAAATAACGACTCCTAAATTTTATCCTTTATTTATTTATTTATTTATTTATCCACCCAAAAATTTGTGAATCGATAATAATAATATGAATTATTTTAATATAATTAAAATAAATGAAATTCTAATTTATGATTAACTGATTCGACAAAAAAATAGAAATTTCACTTTTTAAAAATCTAATTAATGATTTACACAATTAATTTTATTTGTTAGTCGTATTATTATTATTATTATTATTATTATTATTATTATTATTATTATTAATTAAAAATAATATTAAAAAAAAAAAACGAATATTGTTTGTTTATACTTTTATGTAAAAAGTAATTCTTCTTTTTAAAAGCATACATACATAAATGTATGTACAAACCAAAACGTTTTATTTATTATATTATGTATATATTTATTTATTTATTTATATATATTATTATTATTATTATTTTATTTGTTATATTAATTAATTCAAAAGATATTATACAATTCTTTTTTTTATATATTTTATTCGTTAAATGTAAAGTTTTAGATAAAAATGAATTGAATTAAATTAATTAATTTTTTTTTTTTTTTAAATGTTAAACAGTTAATATTATAGAAAAAAAATTTTTTTTCTTTTTTTTTTTTAAATTTAAATTTAAATTTAAATTTAAATTTTAAAACTAATCGTAAAATAATTTCTTCCTTTTTTTTTTTATTTAAATTTTTTTTTCTTTTCAAATTTTTAAATTTTTTTTTTTTTTTTTTTGACATTTAATTAGAGTTTTCCTACTACACTCGTTCGTTACGTGTTAATTTTTACCCTATTGGAATAATATTAGTTTATTATTATTATTATTATCAATATTATAAATATCATTACTTTTTATTTTTATTTTTTTTTTTTTTAAAAAAAAAAAAAAAATAAAATAAATAAAATAATACTTTCAACTTATTTACAAGGGTGTCGGGGTACTACTATTCATTCATTCCTTCGTTATTATTATTATTATTATTATTATTATTATTATTAATTCAATAAATGAATAAAGAACGTAAAAAAATAAAAAAATTTTTTTTTTTTTTTTAAATTTTTTTCCTTTTTTTTTACGGGGTTCGGAATTTTTTTCCCAAAAAAAAAAAAAAAAAAAAAAAAAAAAATAGTTATTAGTCCCTCCCGAAAAATATTTTTTATTTATTTTTTTGTTTGTTTGTTTGTCCTCGTTGATTGATTTGTTTTTGTTTGTTTGTTTGTTTACTTTTGTGTTGAATGGTGTGCTCAATTTGAACGATTGTAAGGCGCAGATCTGGAGAGAAAGCGTGCACTTCCAGGTGTTATTTTATATCCCCTATTCCACTGATCTCTTGAATTTTCTGAAAAAATAAAAAAAAAAACAACAAAATAAATAAATAAAAAAACCAAAAGTAAGAAAATTGAAATGGTTAATCAATACAACTAAAATAAAATAAAAAAATAAATAAATAAATAATCATAATAATTATTATTATAATAACAATAAAATGATGGTAAAATGACGTAAGCACACACGTACACGTGTGCGCGTGCGTGCGTGTTTACAAATGTGTGGGTGTCAATTATTGAATCATCGTCCGTTTGAAAATTACATAACAAAAAAAAAAAAAAAATTTGTCAAGAGTTAATAAGGGATTCTGTAAATAATAATGATGATGAATAAATTATTAAATTATTTAATAAAAAAAAAGTTGTAGGTAAGAAAACTTTTACGTAAGTTCCAATTTAAAAAAATAAAAAATAAATAAATAAATAAATTAAATAATAATAATAATGTAACGAACAAGAGTGAAAATTAAACCGACTGAGAAAAGTTTACAATAATTTACGCCTATTTTTTTTTTTTTTTTTTTTTTTTTTTCTAACAAAATTTGCTTCATTAACGTCATCACACCTACCTTGGTAAGGAAACTGCCCACATTCATTAGTATAGTTTTCATAAGGCCTAAAAATAAAATAATTTAACTAAATTGAATGCTAAAAAATGTACAATGAAAACTAATTATTAATAAGTGATAAGCAATAAAAAAGTTAAAGCCAGGACAAGTGTTTTTTTTTTTTTTTTCATATTATTATTATTATCATTATTATTATTATTACTACTGGAAAAAAAAAAGAAGAACTTGATAATAATCGATATTATTCCAGTACACGAAAAGAAAAGAAAAAAAAAAATTGCATGACACATATTAAAAACAAACCTTACTGGATTCCTACGATCGAAATTATTTTGAAAATGTGGCACTCCAGATGAAAAGTTTTTATTGGTTCCGACTACATTTTTAGATTTATCTGAAAAATTCATAACTTTTACATGTGATGCACCTCCAGCATATTTAGCATTTAAAAGTCTTTTACCTGTAAATTAAATTAAAAATATTGTTATGTACATAAAAAAAAATAAATAATAACAATCGATTTTGTTTGTTGTTAAAATTCTTCGACAATATCGTTAATAGGTTAGGTTATATATGTATATAAAAAAGTGTATTTACTTCACCTCTAAAGGCAGTCTGTGTTTTTGTTCTAGATTTAGACTCTGAATCTCCATTTCCTTCCATTAATTCATAACTTTCTAATTCTCTTAATTGTTCTTGACTAATTTCATCGTTAGCATCGGGTATAAAATATCTCCTGAGCTCTTTTAAAGCATATGCAATTCTGCCATGTGCTTCAGATGGAGAAGCCAAAGTAGAGACTTCAACGTGTAAATCATCAGATAAATGTGAAAATTTAGGATCTAATCCTTGCCTTAATTCTTCTTCCTTAAAAGTAAATTAAAATCTAAATTAAAGAATTTGTTTATTAGTCATAATACTTTCATTTCTTTTTGTGAAATAACCTAACTACAATGCATTTCATAATGGAGGAATGAATGAACGATTATTATTCGAATACAATATTTAAAATATTTAAATCTCTCTTACTTTTGTCTTGTCCTTCATAGAACCCCTGCCTAATATAATCATTTTACACATTGTTTCTTCTTGCAACCTCCTAAGAGTGTTCCCTTTAGGACCAAGTAATTTGCCCACAAAGTTAAACTATACAAATTAAACAGCCATGAATTAAAATCAAATTTTTTGAGAATTATTCATTTGAATGCTATAAAAAAAAATTTACTGTTGCTCTCACCTTTGGATATTCTTTACAGGGCACCAATACTTTAACAACAACTTTAACAGGTTTTTCTCTAAATATATCAATATATCGATAATCCCTCGACGGATAGCCACTTTGTTTTGTTTTATTTAATTCTGAAATTAAACACCATTACAAAAATTTATACAATATACTAATTATTAGTGACCAATAAATATGAGATTATAAAAAATGGTATTATTTTTAAATGAACGACCTAAATATCTTTGTTTGTTATGATCATCTATTTTTTATTATAATTATTTGCTTCAATTGAATATTATTAAAATAAAATAACCGAGAAAGCACGCCTTTTCCTATAAACTAAACACTATTTTCATTATTGAATTAATTTAAAATCACCTTCATCCAGTAAACGGCTGGCGTTTGGATAAGTCCCTGTGCTTAAATTGTGTTTTTCTTTTACAAGACTTTCTATATACGCTAGAGTTTTTGAATCATACCGACTATCTTCCGAATCATATTTACTACAATCTGAATCACCACAAATTTCTGATTCTTTGTTTTCATGCGTTTTACTAATTAAACCATTTATATCCACAGACGCCATGGCCAGAGGGGTAATAATTTTTTATAGTTATTACTTATCACTAGTTGAATATTTTTTTTTTTGAGTCGCTAAAGTCAATTAACGTGTAATATGGCGGAATGACGCCCGCTCGTTTCTGTTAAAGATGGCGGAACCATATTCTGAACGTCAAAAGTTTCATTTTTACTTGAGCGCCAAAATGGTAACTGTGAACAATCAAAAACGAATCGTTTAATTTTTTTAAAATTAAATTTACATTAAATGCTATTTTTGAAGTTAAAAAATTAATTTTGATGCAAATCATTTGAAAAATTTATTTTTAACGAAGGTAATTTTCTAATTTCTTTGTATTTATTTTAAAAATTAAGCTTTTTTAAAAAAATTTTATGAATAAAAATGGAGGCATTGCTTTGATTTATTCTGGTGTTAAATAAATCTTATTAAAAAAAAAAAAAAAAAAAACTTAAATATGACAGTGTTTGAAATAAATAGTTACAAGTCAATTTTTATTAATTAATATATATATAAATATATATAACAAATAAATTAAATATGGATGAAGAAATAAATAAAAATAGTTTGCTTCCAATTGTGAAAAGCAATAATTGCATGGAATTATTACCAAATATTTTAAACGTTGAAAAAGAAAACTTTATGGTAACATTAAATACAGAGAAACATTTTTACCGTTTAAAAATAATATTATTGAAATTTAAAATTCTTTTAGTTGACTCCATCAGAGTTTAATAAAGAAATGAATTTAACAACCGAAGAAAGGCATAAGTTCCTGCAATCCATTCCAAATAATAAAGCCGTTTTTAAAAATAATTATCCAAAACAATTGAGAATTATACCACAGATAGTTGTTTTTCAAAAATTTGAAAATAGATCAACAATAAGTGTAATTTTACAAATAAGAAACGTTGGAAATGTAAGTCTCATTTTTTAATTTAAAAAAAAAAAAAAACAAAAATTTTTTTGTAAAGGAAAAATATATGTAAAACCTTTCATTTAAAGTTTTGTACTTTTCTCTCTTTGTAGACATCTTTGCCAATACAAATAAACTGTCCGCCATCCCTATACTTTTCTGCAGTTCCTGCGGGAACACCGATTCATAAATTGGCACCCGGTTTGGCAGCAGAATATAAGATAACGTTCACCCCAAATGAAAAAATTGATTACAGTCATTCTCTTGAATTCAGATGCAAAAATGAAAATTTCACAGTACCCATTGTAGGTATGCCAGTGAAAATTATACCTAATAAGTTAGTTTGATAATGTGTGAATAATAAAAAATAATAAATTAATTATGATTTATTTGTTCAGCCATTGGACCAAGAGCAATTTTAGACATACCAAATCAAATAACCGTCAATCCTTCTCCAATTAAACTAGCCGGTGAAAAATGTTTGGTAATTCGTAACATTGGCGAGGTACCTGCATCTTTTCATTTCATCACCAAAAGGTAATTTTTCTCTCAATCGTTTCCAATTTATTAATCCAAACAAAACTATTGTAAATATATTATTAATAAAAATTTTTTTTTTCCAGTCCATTCAAAGTAAATCCCGTTAAAGGATTTTTAAACGTTCAAGAATCACTTTTGTTAAATGTTACATTTGAATCAGCTAAACTTGGCGAAGTGACCAGTAAACTCTATCTTATTTTAGAAACGGGAGAAAAATTAACCGTTATGCTTCACGGATCGGCAGAAAATGCTAGCATACGTTTAGAAAAAAATTCATTAATGTACGAGGATACGTTTCACGGTTTAAAAAGATGTAAAACTGTACGTTTATTCAATAATAGTTCTAGCGTTGTAAAATATTCATGGAAAAAAAATAAATTTTTAGAAGATGATAAAACCATGATAGAAAAGTAAGACATTTTTTTTTTTCGAACCTGAATTTATACAAAAACATTGACAAAATGTAAACCCCTTATAATTAATTATGATGGTAATAAGTAGAAAAATTCAATTCATTTCAGTTTGAGAGAAAAATATTCGGATATAGCAGAATTAGAAATAATTAAAGATACAAAAACGCAATTTTTTAATTTAGGAGATGCTGAAAGGCATAAACTTTTATGTGAAAGAATATTACAAGATGAATGTCTCATATTAGAGAAAGAAGAATTTAGTTTTACAAATAAAGCTTTTAAAATAACACCATTGGTAAAATTTTTTATAAATCATTTTTCTTCTTTTTTTCCTCGTAATAACGATTTATATTTTTTTGCGTTTAATGACAGAAAGGTGAAATTTGGCCAAGAAGTCACGTGGAAGTAACGGTTACATTTGAACCAAAAGAATGCAAATTTTTTACAGCAGAAGCTTATTTGGAAGTTTCTGGACGTGAAAATAGATTATCTTTACAATTAAAAGGACAAGGTTTGGGACCGAAAATAATTGTATCACCATCAACATTAGATATTGATTATGTTTATTTATGTTCGAGTCATACGTACGAGGCAAGAATTATTTTTACATGACGTCATTTTATTTTTTGTGAAAGGTATTACTTGTAAAATTTTGTTAATTGCAGATAATAGCCGTTAATAAAGGAGACATTCCTGGACGAATCGATTACAAAGAAGAAAACACAATTTTCGGTGGAAAATTAGAAGTGACACCGCATTCGAGGTATTTAAATCCAGAAGAATGTGGTGGATTTTTAGTGACATTTACGAGTAATAAAAATGGAGAATTTCTTGAAAAATTAACGTTTATAATTGCCGAATCAGAAGAACCAGTTACATTCGTATTGACTGGTAAAGTTGTAAATCCTGTATTGCATTTCGACAAACGTGGAATTAATTTTGAAACCGTACCTTTCGGTAAAATCATTTATGATCGTTTATCAATGCGAATATTGAATATCCAATATTGTATACGACTTATGTAGTTTTTTTAATAAACACAGGCACACCAACGGTGCGAGAAGTTACAATTTCAAACCTTTCAGTAGTACCTGTAACATTTTCATTAGTTGTACTATCCGATGGAAGGTATCCCAGCATTTCCTATAATACTTTTGCTTCGGCTAAAATTAAACCGTCAGTATCCGATTTTCCGAAAGAATTTCAAATTGAACCACGAGAAAGCGTCGTAGAACCATTTTCGTGTAAAAAAGTCACGGTGATTTAAAAATTTTAAATAAATAAATTTTAAAAAAACAAATTTTTTTATCATTTTATAATTACTTTTTTTTTATCGTTTCACAGTTAACATTAACGGCTAATAAATCAGGAGCATTTAGTACTCATTTGAAAATGAATATGTGGGATTCAGAAACGGGTTCAGTTACTTGTCCTATAACTTATCGTTGTGTAATTGCAACCATTAAAGTCCTTCCCGAATCTATAAATATACCTTTTTGTTTTGTAAATTTTCCATATACCAGAACCTTAGCACTGACAAACGTTTCAAAAGTTTCTGGATTTTTCTACATTGTTCCTTTGGATGTAAGAACTATTTGAAAATAGAAAAAAACATTCCTTATTAAAAATTTATAGTCTTACACCTTTACTTTTTATTCTTTTTGAAGCCTTTTTTAGAAGAAAATGTAACATATTCTGCTAATATACCTCAAGGTATTATACAACCACGTGAAACTATAAAAGTCGATATCACGATCATAACAAGCGCTGTTGGATGGCAAGAAATACCGATAAAGTAAATCATAACTTTTTGTCGAGACCAAACATAATTTTTTTTTTTTTTTGTAATTTTTTAATTTAAAATTTCAAGCATATTAGTTTTTGGAAACGACAGATATCACGAAGTTAGTAAAATATATTGCACAGGACAAGGACCCGTTGTAACGTTTTCGGCAAACAGTTTAAATTGGGGAGAAATTCCCCTATTGGAACAAAGTCGAAAATTTTTAGATTTTTCAAACGACTCCCCAATCCCGGCTTCGGTTCAAATTTATTTAGTAAGAATCATTTACTAAAAGTTAAACAAAATTAACCGATCATTACTAAAATCATTAATTTTTCCAAAGGTTAAAGGAGATTCACCCTGGAGTGTAACACCCTCCACCTTCACTCTTGCATCAGCTGAAGTTATATCAATACCGATCGATTTATTTTTAAATGACAGAGGAAAATTTAAAGATACTCTTAAGGTATCTGTTCACAATGGAAAAATTTCAAGTATATCTTTGAGCGCTTTTGGAATTGGAAGTAGTTTGGCGATGACACCGAAATTAACTCCCGCACACGAAATCGGAACTCTTTTCAGGTAAAGAGTAAACCAAAAAAAAAAAAAAAAAAAAAATTTTCATTTCACTATTATTATTATTATCATTAAAGGGAAAAATACACAGACATTTTTTTTTATGTGTTTCAGTCGAAGAAAATACGAATTTGAAATTTTAGTAGAAAATAGAGGTGTGAAACCTTATAGTTTGATATGGTCTCCTTACGAAGAATTATCAGAGTTTATAAGCAAAAAATATATATATCCTCCAGAGTAAATTTATATTTTACTTTTTTATTTTAAATTATTTTTCCATTAAAAAAAAATTGTAATTTATTCCAGTTTTCAATTTATTTTGGAACCACCCAAAGCCGACATATTACCTGGACAATGTGTAAAAATGTATTTAATAGCACAAAGTTCATCATTGGGTTATTTCGAACAAAAATTTTATTGTTTTGCATCGATTGCGTTATCGATAAGAGAATTACTTTTTACGAGTGTCATCTCGGCTAAATTTGTCGAACCATTAATTGATTTTGACAAAAATAAATTACAATTTTGGTATAATGTCGGATTCGACGGAATCGAAAAACACTTGGAAGGTTTATAATTAAAACCTATGTATTCAGAAAATTTTTATTTTTTTTTCGCGTGTTGAAACATCAAAACCCCTTTATTTATTTATTTCCAGATAAAATTCAAATAAAAAATTTGTCTGAACTTCCGTTATGTATGAACATATTCATTGCGCATCATTTTCGAATAAACATGAACGACGATTCATTAACGGATTCTTTAGAACTTTATTTAAATAGTCAGGAAAAGCAAACATTAAAAATAGTTTTTGAACCGCAAATGAATTCAAAATTTTTATCTCGTACTTATTCGGAACCATTAAAAGTCACTTTTCTAGAACATTTCAAAAAGGTTTTTTATTGTTTCTGTTTGCGTGTGTGTTACCTACGATGTTGATGACAAAACTTAACAACGTGTTATTTTCAGTTTGAAATTCCTCTAACGGGTGAAGTTAATTATCCAAATGTGTTTTTGTTACCAAAAGTAGTCGATTTTAAATACGTTCCACTTTCTGCCAACTATTGTCAGGAAATATACATAGTGAACGTAAGTCCATTAACGGTGTATTATCACATTGCTTGGAATGTCGAAAAATGTAATATCGAATGCCCGAATATCATTTCGAAAAATTTAATCGAATATGAAGGTACGGAAGAAGAAAACTATTCGGAAATTTTCGGCGAAACAAGTTGTGAATTTTTTTCAAACGAAGTAAGAAATTTTTTTTTTAAAAGAAAAACCAAATTTTTGTAAACAATCGCTACCTATCAAATGTAAATATCAATCATTTTGTTTTTTTTTTTTTTTAATTTTAGGATTCGGTCGTAAACAGCGATCCGAATAAAAATAATGAATTACGATTGAGATTATCGAGAATAAAAATTAGTAAAACCGACATTAAAAATAATATTTTTCCCCTGACGAGAAATTTATATAAATACGATCAAGAGCTTACAAATGCGTACAGAACAACGAGATCTTCCGATACGGATGACGAAGGAAGAAATCTTCCAGAATGCATAAGAGTAACATCATAATAATAAAGTTATTCCATTTTTTTTAATTTTCCTCGTGACTATCCTCTAACGATTAAAAAATTTTTGTTTTAGGTGTGCGATATAATACCATTTAAAGGAAAATTAGAAAAATTTTCATCTCAAGTTTTATTGGTTACCTTTTGCCCGAACGTTATCGCAAATTATCACATCGAAGCAAAAGTACAAATAAAATCGGGACCGACAGAAACCATTAAAATAAACGCTTCGTCAAGTTTTTTACGTTATAAAATCGAAAACAACGAAATAAATTTTAAAAAAAGAGTAAATTCCATTAAATTTTTAGTTAAATTAAAATTTTAACGATGAGGACATGTTTTAACGACAGCAAAAAAATATGTTTCAGTTGTTTTACAGGCCGGAAAGTAAAACTTTAAAAATTAGCAATCATGGAAACATGCCCATCGATTTCGAAGTTAATGAGGATTTTTTACCCATTTCGAAAGAATGCGATCAAAATTATGGAAGAGTAATCGTTAATCCATTGGTAGGAACAATCTCTCCATTTTCTGAAGTTGATATAAAAATAACCTATCAGCAAAGATATCCAGGATTTTTTAAAAAAAAATTTACTATTCAAGTGAGTACGTGTTTATTCGCCACTACCCGCCGTACATATTCATAATAAATTTTTACGGATTTTTCTTTTTTTTTAGTTAGACTGTTTAGATTTAGAAATTATAACAATTTACGGTGAAGCGACTTTTCCACAAGTATATATTCATCTACCAAGGCCGGCTTTGGCAAAAGTACCCCCGGAAATAGCATATTTTTCAGTGTCTAACATCACTCCCGATTGGTACCTTAGTTCGAAATCAAATTTTTCATGCGGCGAAATACCCGACGTTAAACCCTACAGAAGTCAAGAAAGTCAAATAAGTAATTTTTTAAGTTGCGAAGATTCAAATGATTCCGAATCAGATTGGGAAATTGTTGGAGAAAAAGTATTTCCTTAAAACATAACGTTAGGGAAAAAAGGGGAAAAAAAATTTTCCGTAATTTATTTAATTTTTTTTTTTTTTTTTTTTTAAGGAGAACGGTTTACCACCCGCCATTGATCTTGAACTTGCCATTGAAAGAGCCTTGATTTCGACATTGATCAAGCAAGATAACAAACCGAACGCTGGAATGTTTGTCAGAAGTATTCCCGATTTTATTGTACCAGAATATGAAAAAAGTAAGAAGAGCTTTGTAAAAACCTTTCTCACGAAAGACTTACATGCACATCATCAAATTAATAATAATAATAATAATTGATACGTCAAATTTTAGATTTGAACGTCGTCATAGTCGGACGAATCGTAGATGAAATCATTGAAATATCAAATTTCGGTCCTTTTCCTGCCGTCATTTATTCAAAAATAGATTCAGATTTGAAAGAATGTGGTCTGACATTAAAACTCCGAAATCGTCGCGAGATTTCAACCGGAAATAAATTTTCAATTGCGTTAAAATTCGCGCCAAAAAAATCAATGTATCCGGATATAATAATAAATATAGAAAAATTTTTTTATTTAGAGGTTGGATAAGAAATTTTTTTTTTTTTTTTTTTACGAGGACAATCAACTTTTACTCGTGCCTTTTTTTTTTTTTTAAGGTTTACTACGGACCTATCATACCTATAAAAATCACCGCAACCGTCACGTATCCCCACATAACACCATCGTTGTATGCAATAAATTTTGGTATAGTCGAATGCGGATGTTGCAGAGTACTTAATTTAAGACTTAAAAATCCGTAAGTCGAAAAACACGCCGCGCCCCACCCCTCTTGTGAAAATATATATTTTTTTTTAGAAAAAAATGTTTAAATATTGGTTACAGAGGATTAGTTCCAGCATTTTGGTCCATATCAGTTTTTAAAAAAAACTCGGAAGTTTATTTACGTTCGACTAACAATTACGTAAGCGAAACGAGAATATTTAACGTGAATCGTAATTCTGGAGTTATTTATCCAAACGAATATAATACGGTACAAGTGTCATTTAGACCAGACGGTGAGGTAAAATTAATTCTTTATTATTATCATTATTATCATTAAAACAAAATAAATTTCATGACTTTTGACAACCTCATAAATCAAAATTATTTTTATAAAATCAGCAAGAATTTCAATCGCTCATACTCGTACAAACATCGGAAGGTTTAAACGATTTAAAAATCGATGCGTTTGGAAAAGGAGTCGAACCTAAATTGAAAATATCGGACAAAAAATTTTTATTCGGACCTATAATACCATATCCGAATAAATCGGAAAAATATTTCACTATTGAAAATCCATGCGATTTTCCGATCGAAATTTATTTTCCAGCATACGACGAGTAAGTGTATGCTGCGTTCACTCTCGTAAAAAAGGAAAAACCAAATAATTTTCTTTTTTTTGTTGAAATTTTCACCCAGGCAAATTTTCGAAGAAGATAAAATTTTAAGAGCCGTTTGTGCTTATTATCAAACTCCAGAAATTTTATTACCCATACGAAAACCGGGAGAAGGTTTACCCATTGAATTAATTAATTTTTATCAAACGCTGTTGGAAAATTTAAATAATCATTTTCAAGGAGACGACGAATTACCGGCGATTCCTCCGAGCGAGGAAAATTCTTATTTGATACCCACAAATTCCGATGTTCCAATTTACGACACGCCCAAAACTTCCAGTCAATTTTCAAATAACGAAAAAAAAAAATTATTCAGCACTTCGAAATCTAATTCGAAACAACGTATGAGTTTCATTTCGAGTAGACTCACCATTCCTGATAATATGGATGGCAGTATACAAACATTATTTCAAGCTAAAACTTCTGCTGAAATAGAAGAATTGTTACAAAGTTAGTCGTGTACACGCACATGGATAATTCTCGAATTTGTCAAAAACATTCTAAAACATTCTAAAAATTTTGTTGTTGTTGTTGTTGTTGTTGCATAGAATACATAAAAACCCTTACAAAATCAGAGCTTAAACATGATCCCATTCAATCTGCAATCAAAGCAATTGTTCCACCTCCTCCGACAGAAGAATATACTCAAGGTTTACTCATCATATTTCACGGGGCTCCATTTACAAATTGTACTCAGCTGTCTAATCAAGCCGCCTTGACAGCAAATTTGAAGGTATATATCAAGTTACAAAAATGTTAAACACACAAAAAATTCTTCCTCTCTCTCTCTCTCTCTCTCTCTCTCTCTCTTATTTTTTTTTCAAGGCTAAAGGAATCGATCAGTTAATTGTCGAAGAAGCTGCTTTAGGTCGTTGTAAGGCTGGAATCACAGCAAAACAATTAATCGAAGAAGCCTATCACACGTACCTTGATCCAAAATCGGATACAACGTCTAAATGCGAAGAAGAATCGGAAATTGATTCGGGTAATAAAACTTACGAAGAACTTTTAGAAAAATTCGAAGCGATTGCTGCTTTAAAGTACGTTCGTTATTCGATACGTAATTAATAATAATAATAATAAATAATTTATTAAATTTAAATTATTTTAAATTAAATAGAAAACCACAGGCGGATAATAAAATGACATCGGCTAGAAGTCACAGCATAAAAAGTGAAAGTTCGAGAAAGGACAAAAGTATTTTTTTAAAACCTGCCATAGTGTACGAACCTTTGATTGACATACCTGGAGAATTGATTGCAGAAATATTAAAATTCAGGTACGTATCATCAGAAACCTTATTTTTTTTTTTTTAGCCACAAAAATAACGAATTGTTTTTTATTTTCAGGTTGTCTATCGAATTGCCGAAAGGAATTGTTATACAAGATTTAAACAGTATTTTTTTTCCTACTCCAACGACAGCATTGATTACATTGTTAGAAGCAGCAGGAAACGTTGCGGATATAATTGTTGTTATTTTACTAAATAATTATTTTCAACACAATAGCAACATTCTTAAAGTTCAATTGGAAAAAGGTATTATTTAAAATTTTCTTTTCCGTCATGTCACCAGTAAAACCTTTAAATTTTTACAGAAAATGAAAAACTCGAATTTCAAAAAAAGTTACAGTGTATATTAGAAGAAGAAGGTGAAGAAGAAATAAAACCGCCTAGATTTTTACCATACGAAGACAAATATTTAACGGAAGATGAAATCGAATTGGGAATAACGACTTTTTTAAATCGACGTCATGAATCATTTAAAATTTTCAATGAGAAAAAAAAAATTTTTTACGATAATTTTTTTAAAAAAAATAAAAATGACGTGAGTTAAAATCTCAATAAAAAAAAAAATTTGTTAATATTAATAATTGAATTTTAAACCTCCATTATCGATTTCGAAAGGGTTTCGATTATGCAAATAAAAAGGAAAACAATAATCAATTTAATAAAGGTAAAGGAACTGCGGAAAAAAAGAAAAATCTGGAAAAATCTGGAAAAGCTCGAGACGAATCATCAAGAGTCGAAAGTGAAGAAAAATCAAGTACGAGTGTTTGATTTACAATAAGAAAAATTTAATTCTTATATACTCGATCGTTACCGACATTTTTTTTTTTTTTAATTAAATTAAATTTTTAGATAAAAATAGAAAAGATGCTCTAGAAAACGATTTCATCGATTTCAATCAAGAACTTTCCGAAATAAAATTTCTCATTGAAAATTGGGATCAAAGAATTACGTCACCGATTGTGCGTTTCAATTCAATAAATATATATTCATCAAAATCCGGATAATGATAATAATAATAATAATAATAATAATTAGTACAAACATCGTGTTTTTTTTCCAGGCCGATAATATTCCAGATAATAAAAGTATTAAAAAAATGTCTAAAATTTCTGACGTAAGATTTTTCTTCTCCTTTTCCTTCTAATCCTACCTTTTTCCTTTTTCTCTTTCCATCTAATTTTTAAATTTATTTTCTTTTTAAATCGATAATTTTCCCCCCCCCCTTTTTTTTTCAAGAGCATATCGGCAAAATTTGAAAATCCCCCAAAAGGAATCCACTTGTGGATGGTTGATTTATCAAGGCCGGAAAAAAATTTATTTTCGAGAGTTTGCTGTCATTTAAAAACCGTTCTCGAACAACGTTACGTACCTGAAGAATCGGATTCGTGGCCTTTGGCAAAAACAGATGGCCTTGATTTTGCTGTCGTTCATTGTCCGCAATTAAGAAACAGACCGATTTTGACTCCGATTTTTACAATGGCCATAGCCGAACCGAACGTCACAGAAAGTATAAATATTGAAGACTCTTTAACAACTTTAATGGAAATACCTTTGGCTTCGACGGTATCATTTTTTTTTTTTTCCCCCCGTTTCCCTCATTTATTTGTTTGACCTTTAACCTTTTACCCTTTTACCCTTTTTTTTATTGTTACTAGCAAATAACGGCGAGATCAGCATCACAAATGAGTGTTAGAAATAAAAAAAAAGGAAGCGGATCATTGAAACAAAGAAAATTAGAAACGAGAAATTCAATGGGGAGCAAAAGTTTAAGTCAAAGAAATATAAGTTCGAAAATTGAAAGTGAGATTTCATTCTTTTATTTCCGCCGCCATATATATATATATACGTAAATTTAAATTTAAATTCTAATTCCAAATTAAATTTTTTTTTTTTTTTTTTTTGTAGGTAGTGTATTTAAAAGTCGTTGGGTACTTCAACCGGGTGATATTATTACCTGTCGCGTGAAATATTTTCCGGAAGAAGTTGGTGTAACGGAAGAAGAATATTGGATAAGTTTAGTTAACTGGGATACTAAATACGTCGTTTCCTGTAAGGGAATATGTGAGATTCCCCGAATCGACATGACACCGGAAGTTATTTTTCCATTGGTCTACGAAATCCCTCCCGTTCTCGAACCCGTTTTTTGCGCTTATTTTTACAACGAGGACGCATTTAATTTCGGACAAATTATTTTTCTTCAAACTTTTAATGATTGGTAAAAAAAAAAAAAAAACTCTACACGAAGAATGATAGATGCACCGAAGAGGATTAATCGGAACTAATGATATTTACTTTTTTTTTTTTTTTTTTTTTTCCCCTTGATTTCGACAGCATAGTTTTTGAAAAAAAAACAGAATTTACAATAAAAAACATATCGTTGCATCCGGTTTATTTAGAAATTATTTTAAACGATGATAATTCGTCAGAAACTAATGTTAAATGGCCTCATTTGCAAATCGATACAAACACTCTAGTTTTACTTCCTCAAGAATCTAAAAAATTAGGCGTGACGGCACGACCCAATAAAGTTGGTCCCGTCGTTGAAAATTTATTATTTGCCGTTAAAAATAATCCCAAAATAGAAAAAATTACCGTAAGTAGAAGCAGAAGAAAAAAACAATCAATCATACTCAATTACATACGAAGGGAAAAAAAAACGAAATGAAAATATTTTTAGGTAAAATTTGAAGGAGTTAAACCTAGTATAAGAGTCGAGCCTAAATCTATTAATTTTGATAAAATATTACTACATAGACGGAGTTATCGTCAGATTGTTTTAATTAATGAAACATTAATTCCACTTTATGTTAAACTATCGGATTTTAGAAAATTGGAACATAATTTTGAATTTTCAATGACTCACTGTTTCCTATCACCAGGAGGTAATCGTACAATTGAAATTTATTATAGCGCTACCGAAGTTCAAACTTTAGTAAACGAACCTCTTTTGATTGAAGTAAGTTAATCTAAAAGACTCCTCGATTTCTAATCACCTGATAAAACAATTAACGTTAATAATTTTTTTCTTTTTTTTTTTTTTTCCGTAAGGTTTTTAACGAACCGACCTCTAATATTTTATTACAACAAATAATTTTACCATTTAGTGTTGAAGCATACGATGTTGCTCTCGACATAATTTTTTCTAAAAAAAATTCCGATCACATTGATTTAGGAAATATACGTGCTCATTCCGATTGCACGGAAATATTACAATTGAAAAATGCTGGAAAATACGTTTTGGATTACATGTAATAAATAATTTTTTTAAACCCGTTAATAAAAAAAAAAAAGGAATAAATTAAAAACAAAAAAAATATTTTTCATTTTTATTTTCGGTGAAAATTCGGTGATTTAGGATACACATAGATGAAGATTTGTTTTTCGTGTTAAAAGACGATTATTTGTCTGTTACGCCGACTGAAGGAAAAATAATGCCTGAGAAATCTATTTCCGTAACCTTTTGTATCAACCTTAAAAAAGAAATCGAATGGAAAAGAGAAAATTTATTTAGCATAATTGTTTTAGAACCTAATAAAGGAAATGAATTGATCGCAAAAATACCGATTTGCGTTTCTTTAAATTCTCATTTGCCGAGGTAAAAACAAACAGGAGGTTTCAAGTTTTAAAAAAAATTGATTATGATTACATTAAAAATAATAATAATTATAAAAATAAGAGGTTGTTTTTTTTTTTTTTTTTCCAGTTACAAAATAAGTCCTTACCCGGAATTTAATTTTGGTTATTATAAAGTGGATTTTACAATTACGGAAATTTTACATTTTACAAATAACGGATACTTTCCTTTATCATTCACGTTTGAAGTTAAAGATGGGACTTTGGAAACGGTTGATAACAAAGTTAAAAAACCAACAAAACCAACGGCATCATCCAAAGGACTCGAAGACAAAGTGAAAAAATCCTTAGTACCTGTAAATTTTGGCCCTTTTGAAATTTTCCCACCGAGTGGAATCATCGAAGTCGGAGAATCTTTTGAGGTTCAAGTGACTTTTAGTCCGAAAGAAGCGAAAATTTTCGAAGAAAATGTAACTATTAAATTCACGCAAAGTCCGTCTGCTTTGGAAAACGTAAATAATGTTATTTTAAAAGGTGAAGGTTGCGTACCTGACATTGATTTCGACAATCATAAGGTTACGTTTAGAGAACATTTCATCGTAAAAAAAGAATCCGATTTTAATTGTTCGACCAAGGTAAATTTATTTAAAAAAAAAAAAAATTCATCGATGTATAATAATAAACAATTTATACGTTTTTTCTTCTTCTTTTTCTTTCCCCCTCTCCTTCCCCCCTCCCCCCCGCAGTTTGAATCGTATACAATATTTACAGAAGAGGAAAATTTGTTTTCGTTTAAAAACGCTTGCCTGTGTAAAACAATGGAAGCACGAATACATTTACAAAACCTTGGATTTATCGAGAATCACGTGTTTGCCAACCTAACAGAAACAAATAGGAAAGAAAACGAAAGTGCCGAACCTGAAATATTCACCTTGTCACCAAAAGAATTAATCATCGAACCTTATAATTTTGGTACTTTGACAATAACATTTCGACCCGAAGCCATACAAGTGAGTTTCAAACTCTGTTAACATTAAAATAAATAAATAATTTAAATAAATAAATTTTTTTTTTTTAAACAGGAATACACGGGACAATTGATGATAACGTTAGAAATGCCGCGAAATATCGGTGATAAAATTAAAATATTCAATTTATACGGGAATGGAGTTTTACCACAAATTGAAATCGTCGAACCTGGAACGAAATTACCAGACGGTTCGACTCTTGTTAATTTTTTACCAATAAATCCAAATCAAAATTCCAAAACGCTCATTTCATTTACAAATTCTGGAATTTTATCTTGTAAGGTAAATTTTTTTTTTTTAAACTGGAGAAAATTTATCTTATTATAAAAAATAATACCTGATAATTAAAAAAATTGAATAAATTTGTGTCAGGTCGTGGTTGAAATGTATAATAACGAAGATAAAGTTTACACTTTGATACCAACGGAAAAAACAAAAGAAATGTTAAAAGCGTGGGAAACGAAAAGTAAGGATTTTCATTTTTTTTTTCGAAAAAAAAAAAATTGATTTAAATTAATCGCGCCATTTTTTTTTTACAGAACCCATTGATCACACCGTGATAGTATCAACGAAACCTGGTGACGTCGTCGAATTTATGGTATCGTTCACACCGAAAGAAGTGAAAACTTATTCGTCTAAAATTAAATTATTTTCCATCGATAATCCATTTGAAAATTTAACTTATAAATTAACCGGAGATGGTTTTTTCGATGATGTCATCATTGAAAAAATTCGCAAATCCATTCCTTTCGCAAACGAAAACGATTTCGATTCGACGTAAATTAAAATCTCTAATATTTATTAAAAAAAAAATTTACTTCCGGTTGATCGATTAATCGAACCTTTTTTCTTCCAGGTCATCCGTTTGTACTTCTCCCGGACATTATTCCCTCACGTTCAATGATTGTTTCGTTAAAAAAAAATCAAGAGTACTACTAAGGTTATCAAATAAAACCGATAAGGATTATTTTAAATTTGATTGGGATGAAATTCAAAACATAATCGTATCCCCCTCGAAAGGATTTTTGTATCCCAATTCGTTTAAAGAAATTTTAATAATTTTTTCACCGGATGAACCCGTGGAATTAGATGACGTAATGAATTTTGTTTTCTGTTTCTTTTTCTAAATAAAATACGAGACATTACGTAATCATTTATAATTCAGGTATTGTTAAATTGTACCTTAAATAAAATATTATTCGAATCGTTACCGAATCTATCGTGGGATTCAAGATTATCACGTAAAAAAATTTTGAAAAAAAAAAAATTTGATTTATCGGGTCCAAATGAAAAAATAAATTTGGAAGTAAGGTACGATCTATCAGTGTCTCATTTTTTCATATTTATCGACCGGAAATGATAATGGCGTCGTTATTTTCTCAGCACTTCCGCTCATCGCAATGAAAAACAAAATACGAACGAAGAAGAGCCACCACACGAAATAATTCCGGAAACGACGAGAGTTTTAGCATTGAGCTTATCCGGAAATGCGGATTATGCTCGTTTGTATTGCGAAACGACACACGTCATATTTAAAAATACGTTCATGTTTCAGGTAATACCTGAAATTTCAATCGCGTTAACAGAAAAATCAACTAAAAATATAAATTTTCCAGACTCGCATACAAACCGTGACGTTAGAAAATTACGGTAACGTGACATTAGAATATAAATTAACCGTCACGTCGGTGAAAACGCGGCCGTTGAAAAATAATAAAATGGAAGAAGAAGAGAAAAAAATTATTTCGTCGCTGGAAAAACCTTCAACGAGTCCGATTCAAACAATTAGAAATTGTTTATCCAGTAGAAGTATTAATAAACCGAGACCTTTGTCCAGTGGTAAAAAATTTCTTTAATTTTTTTTATAATTCGTCTGCTTGAGCGTTAATAAAGTCATTAATCAATCGATTGGATTATTTTCCACCGAAAGCATCCCTCATGGATTTGAAAAGTGAAAATAAAAATGAGATGAAAATAGTGGAAGATTTAAAACCCTGTCCGTACAATCCGTTCGCGCTGGAAAATTCCTACGGATTAATACCACCGAGAAATAAAACGAATTTCAACATCGTTTTCTCACCGATGGACGTTAACGAATACACCGCCATATTGAAAATGCAGTGAGTGATAAAAACGTTTCCAAAACGAAACAACACGAGTTAAATTTAAATTTTTTTTCCAGAATTCCCAGCCTTCATCCCGATTGTAAAGTACCTGAAATAATATTAGAAGCATCCTCGACGATGCCCTATTGTCATTTTAACGTACCAGAAAGCGATTATCTCGAAAGTGGAAGACGAGATTTTTCCAGGCCTGGACCAATAGGTTGCGCTCCAGGTTTACCTTTGGATCCTGATACGAAAACGATAGAAGTCAAAGTTTTAGGAATTGGACACACGGTTCCCATGTAAATAATAATGCACAGATAACTTTTTCTCCTTAAAAAAAGGGATTGCAATTGATTATATATATAAAATTTTCCAGAAAATTTTACGTCATAAATCCGACGGAAAACGATTATACATTTTCCTGGATAAATTCAACACAAATCCAACCGGATTCGATACAAACATTTTACTGTCTGACAAGCGATGGTAGAATTCAAGCGGGACGACAACAGCAAATGCATTTTAATTTCGTGTCGCAAAAAATCGGATTATTCGAATCGTTTTGGAAATTTAAAATTCCAGAACACGAAGTCGAAACTTTATTTTTAATCGTTACAGACGTTCGAGAACCTTCCGTGTATTTTCTATCATCTCACGTCGTTTTAAAATCAACATTTATCGGTTCGACATCCGATGATTTTCTCACATTGGTCAATAATGAAAATTCTTCGTTCGATTTTCATTTTTTAAACGATTCCATATATTCGGAAGGAAGAACCAATTATTTAACCGTCGAACCCATGTCTGGAAAAATATCACAACATTCCGAATTGAATATAAAGTATATGAACGAATAAACCTTTTTTTTTTTGAACCGAATCCTACGTTAAAACCACGTGACTTTTCTATTTTTAGAATTTCATTTACTGGAAAAACCGGTGGGAAAAATATTTTTTATTTAAAATGTAAAGTCAAAGGAATAAAGGAAATTTTTACCGTTGCCGTCGAAGCCATGGTTTACGTTGTTAAACCCATCGTTTTTTTCGAAGATTTTAATAATGTTAAACATCGTGTCAATACGAAAAAAAATAACGTCATCGATTTTGGAGCCGAGGTTTTTTTCCTTTTTAAAAAAAAAAAAAAAAAAAAGTTTCGAAAACTTCCTGGAAAAACTCACGATCCTTTTCTCTCTCTCTCTCTCTCTCTCTTTCTTTCAGCTAACTCCGAATCGTCCAGAATCCATAACTTTCGTTTTGACAAGCGTATCCAAAATATTATTTTACTACGACTGGATATACGATAAAAAAATTCTGGAATCACACAGTTGTAGGATAAAATTATCACCTAAAAATGGACACGTTTTATCATTTTCAAAAGGGAAATGCATTTTGAGTTTGGTTTTTTTTAAAAAATCATCCCTCATTAATTTTCCATTGAAATTAAAAGTGAGATGATGATGATTATGACACTCCATTACCAAACCCGGAAAAAAAATTTTCCAACACCGATATGATGAATATTTTTCCAGATAAGCAAAGGACCATCGTTTAATTTTTTAATAAATGCGTGCGCGACGACTCCGACCTACGAATTTTCATTCACGACCTACGATTTCGGTTATTGTTTCTTACAAGAAAGAGATACCTGTTATTATCAGGTTCCATTGTTTATTCAAAACAAAGACGTTATAGATTTAACGTTTGTAACAAAAAATTTTTTTTCCTTTAAACTCATAATGAAAAAAATTTCTTTTTTAACGATTCTGAATTTTCTTTTCTTATTTTCCACCCATCCCTTTCGTTTTTCCTAATTTTCCAGATTGGAATGTTTTTTTTTAACGGAATCAAATGCGTTTACATTTTCCCTACCATATCCGACGATAAAACCAAATGAAAAAATAAAAATTTTATTTTATTTTCATCCAACGAAATTAATAGTTTACGATGAAAAATTTAAAATCGTCATAAATAGTTTTCACGAACGTTTGATAAGACTCAAAGGACAGGGAACGAAATTTAAAGTAAGTCACACTTTCCTTTGAAACCTTTTACCTTTTACCTTTTTTTTTCGTGACCCATCCATTTTTTAAAAAAGGTCGAACTCAAAGATACGGAAGATGCAATAATTTCATTGGGAGCCGTTAAAGCGGGGAAAAACGTTAAAAGAAAATTTTCATTGATAAATAAAAGTTTGGCTTCGGCAAACGTTCTCGTCGGTTTTTCCGATCAATTACCCGTTTCCGGTTCGTACATGGCAAAATCCGATGAAAATTTTATTGATTTATCAGTGGATCATCGTTTGTCCGACGTATTAACAATTTCCCCATCGACTCTATTCAAAATGAAACCGCAGGAAACGTTCGACGTCACCGTTACCTTTTCTCCAAAAGTTAAAACTTCTTCACGTTTTTCCGAAATGGTAAATTTTTTAACCGGGCGATCGATAACCAATCGATCAATCACCTCTTTTTAAAAACAGGTACGATTTTTTTTGTTCGTAGGTATCGATACAACATCAAGATAAAGCAGAACCCCTTTGCATGATCGAAGGTTGTTGCATCGGACCGGAAATATGTCTAGATCGTACTCTAATTAATTTTGGAGCCGTTGTTAAAAATTGTAAAAGCGTTTTAAAATTAAAAATTATCAATTCTGGAAGCGAGGGAGCAAAGTAAGGAAAATGGCGACGACGACAACAACAAACACAAATTTTCTCCCCCCCTCCTTTTTAACGCTCTGGAATTTGTTTTAGATTTAAATGGGATACAAAAAATTTAAATAAAGATTTTGAAATTTATCCAGAATCGGGTTATTGTTCTCCAGATGCAGCCGTCACAATAACCATCACTTTTTTTCCAAGTCATATAAAACAAAACATCATCGAAAAGGTTTTTTTTTATTTTCAAAATTTGTCTTTCTCAACCTGAACCTGAACCTAATCGATCGCTTTTACAAATCCAAACATTTTTTTCAGGTAAATTGCCAGTTTTACCTTTCTCAAGACGAAACGTATCCTTCTAAAGAATTAATGTTGACCGGAAGTTGCGTTTCACTACCGGATCCCCAACAAATATTAAAATTTGAATGTTACGTGAGAGAAACGACAACGAAAGAAATCGAAATAGAAAATCGGTAAAAAAAAAAAAAATCGAGAAAATTCTATATAAAAAATTTTCCGTTAAATTTTCCTGTTTTCATTACAGAACCGGAAGCGAATGGCAATTGATACCTATATTTACCGGTGAATATTTTAAAGGAAACGATGCGTTGATCGTGCCGCCATTATCGAAATCACAATACGAAATAACTTATACTCCATTATTTATGACAAAGAATAAAAATTATCACGAAGTAAAAAAAGAAAAACGGGAGGAAATAAGAAACTCAAAATCAAAATATAAAATTTTCAATTTTTAAATTTTCTTTCTTTTTTTTAGGGATCCCTTTTTTTTTGTTTACCCCAAGGCCTCGGTTTGTTATACGTGTTAAACGGTGTTGCGCTTCCCCCCAACGCGGAAGACGTCATAGTCAGAGAAGTACCGAGTAAAACGAAATTTATCGAACTCCTTAAAATCAGCAACTGGTTACAACAACCCCAAAAGCTATTGGTCGACATTGAATGTACGTCACGGGAAAAAGAACGTGACGAACGGTCTTGGGATTGTTCGGGTTTAAAACATTTTGATTTGCAACCTTTGGCCGAAAAAGAATACAAATTAAATTTTTTCTCTTACAAACCAGGAACGTTAAAATTCAAAGTAAAAAAAAATTTTCCCTCCCCCCTTCCCCCCTACTTCCACCCCAAAGTCTCCCGCCACGAAAATATTTTTATTTATTTATTTACCCTCAGGTGACGTTCGTCAATAACGAAACGTATGAATATAAATGGTATGACGTCACATTTAACATAGTCGAATGTGGCCCCCTGGAAATTCTCACGATGAAATGTGGCGTAAGGCAAACGTGTCACGAAGAAATCAAATTGGAAAATCCCCTTCTAAAAACAATCACCTACAAATTATCATCCACGAGCCCGTACATATCGTTCGAACAAAATAATTATCAAGTGAATCCCGGTGAAAAAGCAAGTGTCCTGTTTTCCCCCTCCCCTCCTCCCATTTTTCTTTCTTTCAATTAAAAATTCGTTATTTTCAGGTTTACGCAAAATTTTCATTCACTCCCGTTCATCCGAGCGACGAAATCGAACAATTGCATGCAACATGTCCCGAACTCGGATTATTTCCGCGTCAACTTCATCTGATATCATTCGAACCTCAACCTGAACCTACGAGATTATTTCAAACTTATTTAGGATCGTTTCAAATTCAAAAAATTAAAATAAAAAATTTTGCCAAATCAAACGCCATATTGAATTGCAAAGTAATGCCATCATCCTCATCATCATTTTTCCTTTTCCTTTCGCCTTATGATTTAATTTTTTTTTTTTTATTATTGTTCAGACGGATTCTGAAGAATTCATCGTTAATAAAACTGAACAAATCGGTGCTGAACAAGAAATGGAAATATCAATTAAATACGAGCCATCAGATATGACGACGACGATCGCGACGGTTTATGTTGAATCCGAAGTTGCTGGAAATTTCATGTAATTAACACAACCTTTCATCACCCTAACTAATATTTTCGTACAAAGAAATTATCATTATTTTTTTTTTTTCAACCGTTAGTTTTCCAGTTTCTGGAATTTGCACGAAACCCATTCCAAAGGGACCTTATTTGATTAAACCCGGACATGAAATTAATATAAATTTTAAAAACGTTTTAAACAAATCAAAAGATTTTTACATGTTTGTTGATAATCCGGCATTTTATTTGAAAAAATCACAGGAAAACATTTTACCCAAAGCTGTGAGTTTTCCCGACGGGGAGGGGGAGGTAGGGGGAACACGTGAAACCTTCTTAATTTTTTCCCTTTTTTTTTTAAACAGGAATACGATATAATTATCGGATTGGAAAAGTTAAAACCATTAGAAAAATTAACGAAAAACAAAGAGGGTACGATCGATCCACGTTTTTCATTTATGGGAACCCTCGTAGTCGAATGTTATAATCCTTATATTAAATGGCAATTTTACCTCAAAGGAATTTTAGATTGAAATTACGTTCGTCCGTTCGTTCGAACGCCCAATCGTTCGATCGATCGATCAACTCCTACGTCATCATCATCATCATCATCATCATCATCTAATCTAACGATTTACGTGAATTAAATGCGTGTGTAAAAAAAAAAAAAAAAAAAAAAAAAAAAGAAAAAAAATATAAAAATTATTTTTTTTTTTCTCTCCTTTTTTTAAAACGTTTTTTATTTAAAAAATCAAAGGAAAATTCGTGACAAAATTTTTTATAGGAGGCGGTGGTGGCGGCGGCGACGGCAGTGACGTCATCAAATTTTTACTTAATCCGTTTTAAAAGTATCCTTTTCGACAATTTCTAATTTTTTATAAAGTATAAAGAAAAAAGTTAATATTAAACATGGAAAGCTCAAAGGTATCGCGATCGCATTTATCGTTTCCCAACCGCTGCATGCACAAAAAAAATAATAAATTTTCATCATTATTATTACTATTATTACCATTAACAACCAAAAAAGAAAAAAAGAGACGTTCGCGTAGCTTGCGTTGATCGTATGTCAACCGTTCGTTCGTTTTTATATATAAATTATTATTTATTTGTTTAATATTTACTTGAACGTTTCGTCTGTGACGAAAAATGGATTCGGAGTTCTAAGCAATCCCGATTTGAATATGGTGACGGGTTGAGAGGGTTTATCTTCGTAATCGGTGGGCAACCTTTCGATCATGTGCACGACTCTTTGACCCGATAAAACCTAAAAAAACGACCATAATCGTTCGTTTATCCAAAAAAAAAAAAAAAAAAAAAACAACAACACATTCTATCGATTTTGTCTTAATTTAAAAAAAAAAAAGGAAAACGTTATCGGTCAACCGTCCGATTACATTATCATTATCATTATCATTTTACGTACTTTTCCGAAAACGACGTGAACCCCGTCGAGCCAGGGAGCAGGTGCGGTCGTTATGAAAAATTGACTCCCGTTAGAATCGGGACCCGAATTGGCCATGCTCAAAAAACCGGGTCCCTCGTGTCTCGCAATGAAATTTTCATCTGGGAAAGAATCTCCGTAAATACTTATGGAACCGGTACCATCTCCGTTAAGGACGTCGCCACCTTAACAAAACAAAAAAAAAAAAAAAAACAAATGCAACAACATGAAAAAAAAAAAAAAAAAAATTAAATTCTTCGTTTGAAGAATCGAAATTGTGACGTAATCAACATTACGACGAAACAAACCGTTTTTATAATCAAATGAAAACACACGCACACACGCGTGCTCATGACGTCACGACCATATTATTATCATCATCATTATTTTCCTCATTAATTAATGTGTGTTAGCTTTTTACATTTATATTGTTAAATTAACTCGAATTCGTGGACTTATCAAAAACAACGACAACGAGAACAACAACAACAACAACAACAACGTTATTTTTGCTTGTCGAACAAAAAAAAAAAAAATTTAAAAACTTTTCCAACGATTAAAACAAATAATAATAATAATAATAAATAAAATCGTTATTTTGATTAAAAAAAAAAAAAAAAAATTGCTTAGTCGAACGATAAACTCAAATATTTTCAAGGCGAATTTACTGAAAATTTATTTTACGTTACCAAAAACATAAAAATAGAAAACAATGAGTTGTCATTAACGAGAAAACAAAAACAAAAAAAGTTTATTAAATCGACTCATCATCAAGGTGATCGCGTATATATTTCTCTCTCTCTCTCTCTCTCTCTCAATAATTTCAAGGAACGGAAAAACCAATAATAATAATAAAAATAATTAAATTTCTCGTCTTGTAAAACTTTCAAATGGGGATGTAAAAACTTTGCAAAAATAATTTTTCCACTTCAAATTTCAACCCCGCAACGACTCGAGTTTTGGTGGGAGGGTGAGGGGTAGGGGTGAGTGGGGAATCCCATTTACCAAAAGACAAACACAAAATGACCGAAACAATAAAATTATTAAAAAGAAAAAAAATCACATTACCCTGTATCATGAAATTTTTGATGACTCTGTGAAAGCAGGATCCCCTATACGACACACCGTTCACTCCTCGCGTGGCCAAAGCGACGAAATTCCTCACAGTGTTGGGCACCAGTTGACCAAAGAGCCCGATGACGATTCTTCCGATGGGTTTGTCACCCACGGCGACGTCGAAATAAACCCTTTGCGTGACTTTGTACCGGTAACCCTGGAAAAAAAAATTTAACAAAATTAAAACTTTTTGCTTCAAACTTTGTCGGACGAACGACAACTTTCTGTCGACGACGAAGACGATGATGACGATGCTGGCTGATGGTGGTACCCCAACCATCACCACCACCACCACCCCGAAAATCATTTCAAAAAAAAAAAAAAAAATTAATTAAAATAATATCAATGAGTAATGGAAATTGCATACAACCTGGCAAAAAGTTATTAATGTAAATAAAGAAAAAATTAAAATTGTGATTCTCATATTTAATATGTCAAAAGTTCAAACATTCACTTTTAATATTATTTTACAATACTTTTTTTTTTTTTAAGTTAAATTGGAAAGAAAAAACAAATCAACCAACAAACAAACAAACAACAAACGCGAATTTTTTTTTTTAATTATTATTATTTATCCTTGCTTTTTCTACAAATCCAAATGAAATAATGACACGAGCGTTCGGACATTCTTTTTATTATAAATATTGAAACTTGATTGTCATTTACAAATTGTTTACAAATTATTACAACGAAATCGCGTGTGCGGTTGTTGTTGTTGTAGTGGGGGAAAAAGGGGTGGATGGGTGAGTATAATAAAAGGAGGTTTCTTCATTTGGTTTAACCGAACCACACACTCTCACCGATAATTATAAGTCTTCTTCACCTGTTCTTTCGACATTGTAATGCTTCCATTTTGATCATACGATAATTGAATTATATCTTTTCCCCCTCCCCCTTCCCCTTCCCCCTAGGAAAATTTAAAGGAGTTTGACCTCTTTCTTCCCCTCACATCGCCACCACTACCACCACCACCACCTCTTTTACCACCACCACCACCACCATCATCGTAGTCATAACTTTGTAATTCTCCTTTTTCACATTCGAACAAATAAATAAAATAATGGTAATAATAATAATAATAATGATGATGATGATGATGATGATGATAATAATAATAATAATAAAATTTGAAAAAAAAAAAAAATAAATAAATCTAAAAATAATTTTCGGACTAAAGCCAAACCCCGTCGATGCATTTAAAAAAAAAAAAAAAGTATACAACCACGTCTAGTTTGGCAGTAAGTACAATATGACAATCTCACTACAATTCACTTTCAGTTTTTTCCCACGTCCGATGCGTAAGTTTTCGTTTTTTCTTTCTAAAAACATTTTTTTTGGTTTAAATTTATTGTGATTTTTATAATTGACTGCGATTGACAAAATTTTATCTATATTATTATTATTATTATTATTATTTCTGTTGTTTTGGGTGGGTTCCCCACATAATAATAATAATAATAATTTCTCAACAACATATTGGCCTCATATTGAAATGTTGAAGGTCGCGTAGGTCAAAACTAGGTTACGCGATTTTACTAACTTTTCTTTTTTTTTTTTTTCATTGCGATTTTATTTTTTTTTATACGATCGTTACGAATTATTATTATTATTATTATTATGAAAAATTAAATTTATCAATTAATTTTTTTTTGTCGGGCGGATATCAATAAAAAAAAATCAGGTCAGTAAATTTAATAAATTAAAAAAAAAATTTCATTGTTCGTTTGTGCTCATCAATCATATAAAACGCGCCGCGCGAATTAATTACGACGATATCAATATGGGAAATTTTATCGGTTAAGTGCGTGTGCGTGTGCGTGCGTGAGTGCGTGAATGAGTGCGTGCGTGTGATACGCGTAAAAGCCGTGGAGGTAAAAAAAAGAAAAAAAAAAAAAAGAAAAAAAATTTAGTAGTTATTGATAGACGACGTTTGACGCAGTGAGAATTTTCTACGACTTAAAAGTTTCGTTCAATTATCATTATTAATATTTTTTTTTTTTGTTAAATCGTGAATAAAAGACTTTTTGTTGTTTGTGCGTGAAAATCGTTTTTAATAATAATAATAATGATTTGTATTTAGTCTTTTGAAAAAAAAAATGACGTCTTGAAGTAAAAACTTTTGGTTTTTTTTTTTTTTTAATAATTCGTCGGTATCAAACTCGGTAACCTGAAAATTATTATCTACCTGCCAGCTAATGATAATTAAAGTCATAATTAATCGATTATAAACGAGTTTTCACACACACACACACACGCATCACGTATGAGGTTGCCATGTCCTCCGTAAAGTAAAAAAATTTTCTCTTACGAAAAATTTAACCTTGAACCGTGTGTGGTAGTAGTAAGCAATAATATAACGCGAGTACTCTCTCTCTCTCTTTTTTATTATTTTTATTTTTCATCATTTGTTCTTTCACGCCGTGTGTGGTTTGAGGCTAGTAAGTAGAAATCGTCGTTTTTTTAAAAAAAAACAAATTAAGAAGCAACACATACAGTGTGATTTATCGACATGACACACCAAATGAATGCCAAAGGTTTTTTATCAAAAAAAAAAAAAAAAAAAAAACTTTCAAATCAATCATCGTGACCTTCGATGATAAATCATAAGGTTGACGAAAAAAAAAAAAAAAAAAACGTGACCGTTTAAAAACTATTTCGAATGAGACAAAAAAAACAAATAAAATAACTTTATCGAGTCGTTCAAAAAAAAAAAATTATTTTTCCTTTTTAAGGTATCATCATCATCCTAAACTATTCGTCAATATGGGTATCAGATTTCGTAAATTTGTGCTTACCGGCATTGCCGTGGGTGCGGGAGCTTACTTAACGACGTCCTACTTGTTAGAAAATCAAAATTTTCACATTAAAAACGTTTCGGCAGAGGAAGTCGTAGATGCCAGGCAAATGTATAGACGAGTCAAAAGGTCGCTCCCTCATCGTTCCGAACAAATTAAATCCCTTCAAAATGATTCTTTCGATGTTCTCATCATTGGCGGAGGTGCGACGGGATCAGGTTGTGCGTTGGATGCAGTTTCAAGAGGTCTTGTTGTTTCAAATATTCTATTAAATTTTGTGTTTAAAAAAAAAAATTACTAAAAAAATTTTTTCCGGATGGCGCGGCGATGACCTCTCGAATTTTTTTTACCTCTTTCGTTTATGATTTTTAAAGGTTTGAAAACGGCTTTGATTGAAGCCGATGATTTTGCATCGGGTACCAGTAGTCGAAGTACGAAACTTATCCACGGTGGAGTTAGGTATTTGCAAAAAGCCATAATGAACTTTGACGTCGAACAATATAACATGGTAAAAGAAGCTTTGCGAGAACGATCGAACATGCTCGAAATTGCTCCTCATTTAACGCGGCCTTTGCCCATCATGCTTCCCGTTTATAAGTAAGTGAAATTAATCCCTGGAAAAAAAAATTTATCATTTCATCGATATCTTATTCATTATTATCACATCCAGGTGGTGGCAAGTTCCGTACTATTGGTTCGGAATAAAAATGTATGATTTTGTTGCCGGATCAAAAACGGTCAAGAGTTCTTATTATTTGTCAAAAGAAACAGCCATTGAATTATTTCCAATGTTGAAAAAGGATAAATTGTGCGGAGCGATTGTGTACTACGACGGTAAGATGACTAAATAATCCATCGAATGTTTCTTTTGATTTTCCTTTATTATCGGGCCCTTTCCCTTCTGATGAAAAATTACAGTAAGTCAAAAACGGTAAAAATTCGGTGTTGAAGGGCAACAAGACGATGCCAGAATGTGCTTATCACTCGCTCTGACTGCAACGAGATACGGAGCAACAGTTGCCAACCATGTAAAATGCATTGACCTGCTTAAAAATAAAACGGAATCGGGTAAAGAGGTAATATGTGGAGTTCGAGCAAGAGACGAACTTACGAAAGAAGAATGGGATATTCCGGCTAAATGTGTCATAAATGCGACTGGACCTTTTACGGATACGATCAGAGAAATGGATGACCCTCAAGCCCGAAAAATTTGTTCTCCGAGCTCTGGCGTTCACGTGATTTTGCCCGGTTACTACAGGTAATTAAAATTTAACATTAAAAAGCCAAAACTTTACGAACGATTACAATAAAACTTTGTCTACTCATCAGTCCAGAACAAATGGGTTTATTGGATCCTTCCACTTCAGATGGTAGAGTAATTTTTTTTTTACCGTGGATGAAAGGAACGATCGCGGGAACCACGGATTTACCGTGTGAAATAACGCATAGTCCAAAACCTACAGAAGACGAAATACAGTTCATACTATCGGAAGTAAAACACTATTTAAATCCAGACGTTGAAGGTTAGATACGTTTTACATCGTAGTTTAAGGGTAAATTGTATTTTTTGTATTACTTTACACGTTTTACTCTCATTTACAGTTAGAAGAGGTGACGTTTTGTCAGCATGGAGTGGCATTCGCCCTCTTGTTTCAGATCCTAATAAACCAGACACTCAATCTTTGGCCAGAAATCATATTGTACATTCAAGTAAAAGTAACTTGATCACCATAGCTGGAGGAAAATGGACAACTTATAGAGCCATGGCGGAAGAAACCATTGACGAAGCCATAAAAGGTAATGCTGCAAGTTTTGCCAAACGTTTAAAGTTAAAAAGCAAGAGAAAACTTGTCTTTAAACAAAGAGATTTTATAGAGAATAATTTTAATGAAAATACCATTTTTTACTTATTCAAAATTTGAAACGATCGATTATTGAACAAAATAAAACGTTAAAATTTAGGCAATGATATGAATTATTGAAATGGCGATACCCAAAGCTGATAATGTTAGTAAAACGATGAAAAAACTAAACAAAACCTATTTTTCCTTGAAATCAATAAAGACTAACAAACAAAAATATTATTTAAATAAATATTTTGACTCTTTTTTTTTTTTTTTTTTAATAAAGTTTGTGATTTGAAACCAAAACATGAAGATTGTCAAACACTCAATTTAAAAATAGAAGGAGCTCACGGTTGGACTCCCACAATGTACATACGTTTAGTTCAAGATTTCGGTTTAGAAACGGAAGTGGCTCAACATTTAGCACAATCATACGGCGACAGAGCATTTGCGGTGGCCAAAATGGCAAGTTTAACAGGGAAAAGGTGGCCCATTTTGGGAAATAGAATTCATCCCGAATATCCTTACATCGAAGCTGAAGTTAGGTACGGAATTAGAGAATATGCTTGCTCTGCCGTTGACATGATCGCTCGAAGAATACGATTAGCTTTTCTAAACGTTCAAGCAGCTATGGAATCCCTGCCCGTGATAGTCGACATAATGGCAACGGAATTAAAATGGAGCGAAGAAGAAAAAAAAGTAAAATGATACACGACGTAAAAAAAAAACCTGAAATTACATGCCTTTTTTCAAACCGGTTTTTTTTTTTTTTTTTAATTTAATAAATAATTTTTACCAGAAACAATTGAATCAAGCCACATTATTTTTACAACAAGAAATGGGTCACTCGGTGAATAGAGCTTCCAAAGAAAAAATACCGATAAACCTGAGCAACGAAGAAGTTAAAATGTACATAAATCGATTCGAAATCATTGACAAAGACAAAAAAGGCTACGTGTCGATAAATGACCTTCGTCGAAGTTTAAAAGTAATCAATCACACCTAAAAAAAAATACTTTTTTTTTTTTTTTTTTTCTTAAAATTTCTCTCGGTACTATTTGAACTTAATTAACACATTTCTCGTATTTTATTTTCTAGCGATCGGGAGAAAACATATCCGGAGACGAATTACACGAAATATTAAATGAAATAGATACAAATATGAACGGACAAATAGAATTGGATGAATATTTACAGGTACTGAAGAAAAAAAAAAAAAAATTAGAGTACTGAATCGGTTTTTTTACTTACTTACATAAGGCGCAGTTTATAACAATGTTCCATAATTTTTTTCCTGGCAGATGATGTCCGCAATTAAATCAGGTGCAGTATCACATTCTAGATTTGCCAAAGTTGCCGAAATGGAAGAAGAACATCATAAAAAAGAAATGCTGAAAAAGAAAATATCAGTTGAAAGAAGTGGTGGTGGTTTATAAAAAAAAAAAAAAGACAAATTTTTTTTTAAAAAACTCCCTTAAAAACCAGTATTAATAATTTTTCTTAACATTTTAGCACAAAAAAAAAAAAAAATACAATTTGCTATCAATTGATAATTTTCTTTTACAAACTGTGAATTTTTTTTTTTTCATAATTAATTAATTAATTATCAATTTTTTAAATGAGATTAATTATAAAAAATTTGTTTAAATTAATTTAGTAATTTCCATTCTAATTTAAGTAAGTTGTGAGGGGATTACAAATATTTGAAAAAAATATCGCCTAGATAAACAAAACAAATGATGCAAAACTACTTGTTGGTTTGAGAATTTGAAATAAAAGAAAAATAAATGTTATTTTTTTACTAATTTAAAAACATTGACACAAACGGGTAAAAAACTAATTATATTAAATGGTTCGTACAATTAAAGCCGAAAAAAATGAAGAGATCTCAATCATCTCATCCAATAACGGTACAAAAAAGTGACCAATCTATCGTGAGGCAAAGATCTTTTCTCATTCATCATGGAGCAAATAAACAATCGGACACTTTTGAACACGAATTAAGTGAGCATAAAATTGAAAAAATATATGCAGAAGCAGAGGAATCATTTAACAAAGGCGATTTCGAAATAGCGTTAGTTAAATTTAGCAAGGGTGCTTCTTTAAAGCCTAAAAATGAGGCGTTCGCTTCAGGTGTGCAAAAATCAAAATTAGCAATAATAAATGATTTGAAAGAAAATGGTATTAATATGCAACATTTGAGGGAGGATGTAGAGGATAATGATTATAAGACAATGCCTTATCAAAAATCAGTCGACATTCAAAAAGGTTACAAAAAAAAAAAAATACAAATGAAAAACAGTTTACAAAATTTGTACAAAGAAACACCTGATTTTAAATCAGACACTGCTAGGTCTATATACACGCAATGTAAAAAACAAGATGTCCAAAGAGTGTTTAATTTAAAAGTACACGATGGTAAAGGCTATAAAATAATTCCAGCAACTGCGAGTGATGTTAAAGAATATTTGCAAGATAAAGATTATTTCAAAATGAAAGAACAAAATGCAAAGGAATGGAAAAAATTAAGAAGTGAAATGAATAAAAAATTAGCTGAAAAAGAAGCTTTCGAAAGATTCGAAAAAGAAGCTAAGGTATTGGAAGAAAAAAATACAATTAGACAATATTGCGAAGAACAAGTAATATTGATTGGCAGATATTATCAGAATAACAAAATCGAAGATGTAATAAGATTTTCCGAAAACTTTATAAAATATTTAAATAAAAAACCTGATAAAATGCTACCGAGAAAATGGATTTATTTGGCAACTGCTTTTAATTATTTAGGAAGAGCTTACATTGAAAAAGAAGATTTTGACAAAGCAAAGGCTTTTGGAGAAAAACTTTATAAAGTAGCCATTTCTTCGGCTAACAGTGAATTAATTACACAGAGCTACATTTTATCAGGTAAAGTTTATGTAAAATTTAGAAAATTCGAAGAAGCTGCCTTTGTATGGGAGAAATTAATTCCAATGATAGAAAATAGCGAAAAGAAAGCATGGCTTTTCCATGAAATTGGTAGATGTTATTTTGAAATGGGAAAATATGATACAAGTCACAAGTTTGGGGTAGATTCTGAATTTTGGGCAACCAAATGCTCCAATTCAAAATGGATTTGCTCAGCCAAAGTTTTACAAGGACAATGTGAAATGAAAAAAAATAATTATACCAATGCATATAAACTATTTGTCGAAGCTAAACATCACGCAGAGATAGTAAACGATGAAAGTATTCTAAAATATATAACATCGATTGAAGATTTACTTTTTTCAGCTTTACCAAAGCTAACCACAACTGAATCAGAAAAATTTGATGATTCTTGATGTATAATGTACGCGTACGATATTCAAAATTAACCCGAACTATAAATTTTTTTATATATTTACTTTATATTAAACAATTTTTTTAATAATTTTACAATAGTTTATCAAAGCATTAATTACATACCCAATCTTTATCCTTTATATTAGAAAAAAATGAAACCTCCATGATTATTAGCTTCTTTGATTAATTACTAGAATACGGGCGGCAAATACTTGTCGTGGAACTAGAATCGAAAAAGAGTTGAAAATGCAATTTCCGTAAAAATAATTTGGCGGTAAAAAATACATCCAACTGATTTATTTTTAAATTTTATTTTAATATATAAGATATAATTCTTTAAAAGAGCAAATAAAATTTTATAAAAAATAATATTAAACATTAGAGTATAGACTCAATCAAAGCCATGATTTTTTCTTTTATTAAATTTATTAAAAAGAAAAATAGATTTTTTTATATTTAAAAGTAAAGAACAAATATTTGACTTTGACATTTTTTCAAGGTTTTAATATAATTTTCTTTTTTTTTAAATTACTATTTAAAATATTTGGAATCTTTCATTAAATAATACTCCACCTTAAATTTAGAAATATTTTAAATTGAATTTTCTCTCAACAAAATCAGGAATTAAATAATTATAATAATCTTAGTTATTATAATATACGAAATTATAATCATGCATAGGATAAAGGGTGTTCCTAGGGTGTAACGATATAAATCAAAGTGAGAGTAAATCTCCCTCCTTTCCTCCTCTTCTAAGTTAAGATTAAGACGAAGGGGCGGTTTCTCTCATTAAATTTCTCAGACTTGTAAAGATTAAATGTTTCTCGCATACTGAAATTATTCAGTCACTTTTCCACCGTAACGGGAAAACAAAGAGCCTTATACATAATTCGGCATGGCTTTAAAAGGATTTTTCGTATTTATTATCTTACCAAAAGCATGTGCATTTAAAGTCGACTCGTTATGAGATTATATAAACTCAAACATGACAGTAGCAAGCACTAAAAAAACGTTAGCGTTTGGTTTAACTTATTTTTATTTTTCATTAAATTACTTTTAAAATATTATTTAAAACTATGTTTATCTTATGGGGAAAAAATTAAGCTTGTTGTGTTGAGGCGTTCACAGCTGCCAATCAGGCTCCTCTTGGGCTCGGCTTGGGTTGCGCTAGCTACATCAAGCCTCGCCAGTTGTCTGGTAATGTAGTAACGCCCAGGATATTTATTATTTTATAAAAATTTTGAAAACAAATTTTTTTAGATCATATAATTTTTTAAAAAAATGTGTAAATAATGTTTGTGAATATTTTATAATCTGTAGTATAATAAAGTGTTTTCATTACTAACATGTAAAACCTAAAAGATAGATCTTTTTTAGAATTTTTGTCAAGGACTTCCGAACATATTTTAAAATGCGATGTTGCAATGTTACGGTTATTTGTAAACATGGTGATGTTTTTTTGGCGTAAAAATATTCTTATGTCATTTAAAAACACATAATGTCTTCATCGGATTCTAATACTGGTGATGTAAAAATCAAAACTGAAGTTCTACTGCCCAATTCCACGCCTCAGGTCAGTATGTGTGGTCCGTGGGCGGGGGGAGGTCGGTAGGAGGCTATGGCCTACGATCTCTGTGCCATTATTCATTGTTGCCAAGTCATTGCCCTAAGTATTGATTTGTTTTTAATAAAATTTTTTTTTTTTATTGAAATCCGTCTTATTGAGTAGTTTTATATAAATAATAAAACTACTTATTTTCATACCTTTTGAAATTCTTAAAAGTAAATTTTATGTTTTAAATTCAATGTAATAAGAGTTTTCTTACAAGTTTTTCTCTTATAAATTTCATATTTACTATTTCGTAGCACTTATTCAGACCGTTTTATTTGATTTAATTACAAAAGTTGGTATTATTTTAAAAAATGACAATCGGTAAAAATTTTTAGGACACCCAACCTTCTCCTTTAGCTTTGTTAGCTGCTACTTGTAGTAAAATTGGTGGTGTTAATCAAGCGCAACAAAATGAACAGCAATCTGATGGACATTCAAATCAAAGTAATACAGTTGCTCAAGCCATTCAAGCAGGGCAAATTAGAGTGGTCAGTGCAGCTGTGCTGCAACAACTTCAAGAACAACAAAATAGATCACAAGCTCAAGGTCAAACACAGGTAATACACAGAGATAATTCACTCTAACAATTAAAAACTTACAAAAAATTAATGTGTGTGTTTTTTTTTTACTAGCCTCAAGTTATAACTTTATCTCAGTTACAAAATTTTTTACCTCCACTTCAGCAGCAAACTTCAACAGCTTCAGATACCCAACAAGATGTTAAAGTTTTTACTTCAGCATCCGGAAATTCTAATCAGTTACCTGGTGTGGTGTCTGTTCAGGGCTTACCGACTCAATTGTTTCAAGTTAGAAAAATAAACAAGATTTTTATTTTATAAATTGATTTCGTTTAATTAAAAATAATTTAATTTATTCTCATTAAAGGCATCAAACACTGGAAACCCGAATGCTGGTTTTAATGTTGTGCACCCAGTTCAAACTATAAATATAGATGGTCAAGAAGCCTTGTTTATTCCTACAGCCATGACAAATTTAGGAGGTCAATTCATACCAGGTGGTCAAGTTGTTAGGCCGAACGTTCTGCAAACAATTCAGCTTCCGAATGGTATAGCAGTTTAAATTATTTTTTTTGAAAAGTTTTACATTCAGTTGCTTAACTGCACATATTTAAAAAATTTTTAAGGTCAAAGTTTATCGGTAAGACCTCAAATAATGCAAATGTCAGCTGTCCAGCAAACTGTTCCAGTTCAAGTTCCTATTTCTTCTGCCAATGGCCAAACTATTTATCAAACAGTTCACTTTCCACTTCATGCATTCGGTTCAAATGTACCAGGGCTCTTTCAAACTGCAGGACAACCTGTTCAAATGCTACCAGCATTAACATCTGTAAGTAATTACAATAAATATAAGTCAATTTTTAATATTAAAAGGTGTATTTTAGCGATTGTTTTAATATAATTATTTTAGATGTCAGCTGTACCACAGCCTCAAGTAGCTCAAATCATTACACCTTCTGGGCAAATTCAGCAGATACAATTAACTCAATTAGGTGGAGGCTTAGCAGGGTCTAATGTATTGCCTCAAACAAATCATGCTAATATAATTACTCAAAGTTCTCAATCAAATCTCATGCCCACCAGTCAACCCAATGTGATTGCTTCACAAGGAAATCAAGGTAGCATGATTGCACAAACCAGTCAAAATAATATGATAAGTCAAGCTAACATTCTTGGTCCAGCAAATCATTCAAATTTGATTACTCAGGTATGTTTTTCAAAAAATTTATGACAATCAAAATAAAATACGTTTTCATAATTTTAACAACAAATGTACATGTTTTAGTCGCAACAAATTATAAGTTCGAGTAATGCTTCCCATGCTGCGACAACTACTTCTTGGTGTACCACAGCTACCCCGACACCTAGTGTAACTGTACAAACAATATCTGCCCCTACGATTTTAAATTCCGCAGAATCTCAGCAACAGCAGCAACAACAACAACAACAACAGCAGCAACAACAGCAACAACAACAACAAAATTTATTGCACTCATTAGGACTTACTCAACAATTTACTTTAGCTGTACCAGGTACTTTTTTAAATTTTTAAAGTTAGATTCTAAGAAAAACATTTTTTTTGTAATAAACTTATTTTGTGTTTTAGGGTCTCAAAATCAACAACCAGTAACTGTTATTCCTGCTAGTAATATTGCCAATTTGGCACAGGCAAGACCAAATATTGGTCTCATTCAAACCTTTCTCGTACAAAACGTTCCAGGTTTGGGTCCGGTGCAAGTTATACCTGCTAGCGCGTTTCAGTCTCAACAAACACAACCATCTCAAACCATACAAGGTCTACCTTTAGGTACTCAAATAATTCGTAAGTATTTTTTGTTCTTTCTCTATTAACTTAATAAGAAAAAGCAATAATTTTTAAAAGGATTCTACTAAGTTAAAAATACTAAAAAACTAATATATAATTTCATTATTTTCAAACAGAAACTGGTCAACAGGTTCAAGAAGTTGTTGATCCTCCCAAATGGCAAATAGTTACAGTACCTTCCATTCCTGTAGCTAATAATAATAATCAAAATAATATATCTCAGTCAATTAATGACATATCTTTCAATGATGAAGATGGGCCAAAACAAAAAATTAGAAGAGTGGCTTGCTCTTGTCCTAACTGTGTCGAAAATGATAGAAATATGAGGTATGAGACTTTCCTTATTTAGTACATTTTGAGACATTCACGTATTAAAGTTTTTTTTTTTTTCACATTACAAATAAAAGGGCTGGCGGTGAAAGAGTTTTAAAAAGGCAACATATATGTCATATAGCTGGTTGCAATAAAGTATACGGGAAAACATCTCACCTGAGAGCACATCTCAGATGGCATTCTGGAGACAGACCTTTTATATGCACTTGGATGTATTGTGGTAAAAGATTTACTCGATCCGATGAACTTCAGGTATGATCATGATTAATTTATTATTTACGTACTGATAGTAGTTTATATATTTATTATCAATTATTGATTTTTCAGAGACATAGAAGAACTCATACGGGTGAAAAAAGGTTTCAGTGTCCGGATTGTCAAAAGAAATTCATGCGAAGCGATCATCTTTCGAAACACATAAAAACTCACCAAAAACAAAAATTAATGGTAAATACATGTCGATATCAGTGTAAACAGGAATCGTATTTATTTTTACATTAAAAAAAAAAAAAAAAATTAAATTTTCAGGAAGCTGCCACATCGACAATTTCCCTACTCACGGAAGATTCTTCGAGCGAAGAAAATAAAATGATGATTCACGATTTAAATGGCGAAGGAGATCACGATTTAGTGTCACATTCTGAAAATACGTAAAAAAAAAAAATAATAATAATAACACGTGGACACAACGTATTTCGGAGACAATAATTTGTTCTGTGGTAAATAATAATAATAATAATAATAATAATAATAATAAATTTAGTTAATTTTTGTAACTAGCCGATGAATTACCGGAATGATTTTCCGGTAACTAAAAAAAACTTATACATTATTGTCTAGTCATAATAAAGCGTTATTTTTACATAATTTTTTTTCAAATTTTTTAAAATTATCGGCGAAATCTCTTTAAAAATAAATAAATAAATAATATTTTAAAATCAAAGTCAAATTATGTAGAAATTAATAATAATAATAAAAACTCATTCGAAAAAAAAATAATAATTATTATTAATAATTTATGTGAATGGAAAGGAGAAGAAAAATTATTTTTGATGAATAATAATAACAGACTGCATTAAAATTTGTACAAAATAATAATAATAATGAATTAAAGGAAATGAATAGAAATAATGAAAATGAAAATAAATAACCAAAAAATGATGTAAAGAAAGAATGGAAGAAAGAGAAAAGTTCAAAAACCAAACGTGCCTTTATTTATTAATTAATTTTTTTTTTTTTTTTTTTTTGTAACATTTATTAAATAAATTGTAGAAAATTTTATTTTAACGAACAAAACAGTTAAAAATACTTATTTTTATTAAATTAATAATTATTAAAATAATTTTCAAAAAAAAAGCACATAACGTTTATTAATTATTTAAAAAAAAAAAAACAGCAGTCAGTGATTTTGCACCGTAAATTTCAATTAAAAAATTCAAATTTAATTTGCTTTAAAATAAAGAAAAAAAAAAAAAGTCACTCATATTTTTATTTTTAAAATAAAATTGTGTTCATAAATTGTGATTGATTGATTGATTGATTATTGCACCGTCTTACCGTTTTCTTATTGGTAAGAGAAAAATAATAATTTATTATTATTATTATTTAGTTTTTAATCACCCGAGCAATTCGTTTTTATAGCTTTTTCTTTTTTTTTTTTTTTTTTTGTAAGAAAAATTTAATTGAAAATTATTAAAGGAGCAAAAAAAAAAGAAATTTGTGCACAAAATTTTTATGAACATTTTGTAAATTATTTTTATAATAATAATAATAATATATATATATACATAAATATATATAAAAATTAAAAATTTATACAATTATTTTTACCAATGATTTAAACAAAAAAAAAAAAAATAGGTAGTAGCATCTGTAATAATAAAAAAAATAGTAATATGAATAATAATAATAATAATAAATTGTTATAATTATTTAATTAATTTGATTTAAATAATTTAATAATTTGAAATAGAAAACAAAAGAAATTTTTTTTTTTTAATTATGTAAAAATAAACGCTTTTTAATTTAAAAATTTTTTTTTGAAAATTTTTAAAAAGGAAGGAGGACCCCCAAATGAAAACTTTTTATGTTTTTTTTTACGAAAAAGTAAAATAATAATGATTTACGTTACCAAAACAGTTAAAATAATAATAATCATAATAATAATAATAATAAAGAAAATTAAATTTATTAAAGTTAATATTTATGTTGCAATTTTTTTTTTTTTTTTTTTTGTATTGAAAGAATAATGATGATAATTATAACAAATTGTACATTTTTTTTTTAAAATAAAAAAAAGTTTAATATATAAAATAATAATTAAATGAAAAAAATTATTTTTAGATTATTTTTTTTAAATGAAAAAAAAAACACTTTAACGGTTTTTTAATGATAAGTAAATGATTGCTTTTAAAATACGATTTATTATATTTAAAAAATTTTTTATTCGAATGAGTCGGTTAAAACATGAAATAATAATGATTAATCATTAAAAAAAAATTATAAGTCACGTTAGTTAAGTTTTATCCGGTTTTTATGTTGAATTTAGTTTTTAAAAAAAATTTTCCCTCGAGGTAAAATAAAAAACTTGCAAGTTAAGTTATTATTATTTTAAGGACGCAGAGACGGAATTTTAATTTGTTATTTTGTCCTTCAAATACGCGTAAATAAGTTTTTATTAAAATTAATTTCATTTTTTTTTAAATAAGTAATTAAAATCCAAAATTCCAAAAGGAAATTCGAATGGTGTTTAAAATTTAACAACTTTTTGTTTTTTTTTTTTTGCTTAAATAATTAACCAATGAGAGCAAAAAGAAATTTATAGCAAAGAGGAAAAACGTGAATAATGATTTGCTACGGTTTAAATCTCCGGTAGGCGGCCGGTTTCCCTTAAAAAGAGTTGTCATTTCAAATATGTTTTGAAAAGAAAAAAAAACGATTTAATTTTTTTTAGTTGACTGCATAAGATTTTTTTTTTTTCGTTTTAATTTCATGTCGCCATTTAACTTTTGTATTTTATTAATAATCGAATTTTTTTTTAATTACAAATATAGAAAATAAATTTTTATAGAATTAATAATAATATTTTCATTAAAACATTTTTTAATAGGTAGGATAATAATATCAAATATGTAAATCTTTTTCGTTTTATTTATATTCGTAAATTAAATTAAATTAAATTAAAAATTTTTTTTTAGTGTGTTTGATTTGATACAAAGCCAAAGGAATATAAAATCAGTCATTTATTGCGAAATATTGATAAATAAAATTTTTTAGGTGATAGTTGTCAAAAATAATATAATTGGGGTTTGGCGTGGAATGGCCGATCGTGATTGGAGACCTTTCGTATATGGAGGTCTAGCATCATGTGCTGCTGAATTTGGTATTGTTATCATTATTCAGTTTATTTGTCAGATGTTTTAAATATTGAATACCATCAATAAGAAATTTCGTTCCTTTCAGGTACATTTCCAATAGATACAACCAAAACTCGACTCCAAATCCAAGGGCAAAAATTTGGTGCAACTCATGCCAAACTTCGATATCATGGTATGATTGATGCTTTTTTTCAAATATCAAAACAAGAAGGATTTCAAGCTTTGTATGCAGGGTATGTAAAATCAAAGTTTTATAAATAATTTAAATAATTTTTTGTTTTTTATTATATTTAAATGTATTAATTCTTAATAACTTTTTTTTTTTTTATTAAAATGTCGTATTATATCGATATACCTTTCATGGTACTATTTATAAACTTTTTTTTTAAATTAAAATTTAATGATTCATATTATTATTTATTTAAAATTATAATTCATATGTTAGATTAAATTTAATCTTAAAATTCATTTCATTATTTACATTTTGAATTTTTGTCATTTTGCTTTTTGGCTAACAACACAAATATATTAACCAAGAGGTTTTTATAAATAATTTTAATTAAGAAATCATTTTTATGGAAATCATGCTTTTTCTGTTTGTGTTGTCAGCTGATTATTACTTTACAGATCCTGAGTGAAGAAGAATGGAACATGAGCAATTGAACAGTCTTTTATCGAACTGTACAGCTGTTAAGAAGTAGCGGTGTGTAGAAAATATTTTCATTTTATAAACGATATGTAAAAAAATATTTTTGTTTATCAGTTATTAGTTGTCTATCAAATTGTTATTTTCTGATTATGTAATAAGTTTAATTTTTACATACTAAGCAAAAATGCTATTCTAAACCTTGATAAAATATTATTTTGTCAAAAACATAAATGAATTTTTAATTTTTTTTTTTTTTTTTTTTTTTTTACTTCAAAGAAATGTATTACTCGAGTAGGAAATCGTAAAATTTTATTCAATGTCATCTAAAAAAATTTTTTAAAATCATAAATAAATATAATTAAATGTTTTTACCCCTTTTTTCTAATAATACAAATTTAAAATGAATATTTTTTACAAAAGTATTTTTTATTTTTTAATTTTTTTTTGTTAACAGCATAGCACCAGCAGTTTTGAGGCAAGCCACTTATGGAACGATAAAATTTGGAACTTATTATTCGTTAAAAAAACTATTTAAACAAAATGAAGAAGATTTGGTGGTGAATGTGGGGTGTGCTATTGTAGCAGGAGTTATTTCTAGTAGTATAGCTAATCCAACTGATGTTTTAAAGGTTAGAATGCAAGTCCTAGGTGTTCAAAGAAATGGCATTGTAGCATCATTCGCTGAAATTTATAAACTCGAAGGGATTTTCGGACTTTGGAGAGTAAGATGAATAAATTTTTTTTTTTTCACACGTTTATTTTTTGCATAATTTATTATGCAAAATTATATTGATTTTTAATAAATTACTTTCAGGGCGTTGGTCCCACATCTCAAAGAGCAGCAGTTATTGCTGC
>NW_002987376.1:249554-284323 GCF_000006295.1 Pediculus humanus corporis
AAAAAGACAAAAGTTTGTTTTTGCTGTAAATAAAACTGAACAGTATTAAAATAAAATAAACTTATATTATTAACATGTTACCTAAATTTTTTTTTTTTAAATCATTTTAAAATAATTTATTGTTCCCTGTTTGGCTCGATAATAATAATTATTGTTTTTTACTGGTTTTAATAAAATTTTTCAAAAGCTTTTTAAAATTTTAAATATTTTGTTTGTCACATTTGAAATAAATTCCTCTTAAATGTTTAATTTTTTGAAATGTTCAGTTTTTCTGTTAATTTAATGTTAAAGACTAGGCTATAGTTTTTGAAATTTAAAAGTACAAGATAAAATTATTATTAATATTTTTGTCTTTTATTAAAATTAAATTGTATTCTTTTTGCGTTATTAATTAATAAATTTTATTTAAAAGTTTTTCAAAACTTGTTTTATATGAATAACTTTTCAATTTTTAAATTTAAATAATACTTTAAATAAAGTATTATTCCTTAGTTTTATTTTTCTCTTTTTTTTTAGTAATTTTTGAATAATATTGGATGAAGGGATTTTTTATTGTCGACAAATTTATTTATTAAAATTAAAAATAATTTATGAAGGATCTAAAATCATTTATAATTGAAAAATTAGTCAAATATGGTTTAAAAATTGTGAATCATAAAAAATTTTGCGCGTGAAAAATTTCAACGACATTAAAAGATAACTTTCTAAAACCACGTGAAATATATTTAATTTCTTTTTCCTCAAAGAAAGAAAAATGTTATGAAAAAATGTTTTCAAAAATAAAAATAATTTTAAATAAATGGCCTGGAGAAAGTAAATTTGGACCCTATCGATTTTTACCTGCTTTTTTTTTCTTAGGAGTAGCTATAGAGTTTGCTATGATCAATTGGAGGCCGAATGGCATTAACTTTTGTAAGTCATAATAAGAAAAAACTCAAATTCAAAATATATATTTTTAAAAAAAATTTTATTATTTTGTATAGATGAAACGTATAAACGAAAAAAATCACGAGAAAAAGCATTACAAAAATTTGAAATATTAAAAGAATTAGAAAATTATAATAAATAAAATGTCGAATGTTGGAAGGAGTTTGAAATTTCTCGTTGCATCGTACATAACCTCACTTCTTGGAAGTCATTGCGTTTATTTGTATTATCAGCCAATGGCGGATTTTGAAGAAATGGTGGATATTGAATTGGAAGAACTTTTGGAAGAAGACAAAAAAAAAAAGAAAATAGTGTAGTAGTTTAAGATGTATTCAAATGTGACGTTAGTATGTATTAATATTATTATTTATTTACTTTATTCAATTTTATTATTATTATTATTATCATTATAAAAATATGATCATTTATTTAATTTTTTGAAAAGTTTTTGACCCTAATGAAATATTCCTCATTCATTTACTTTATGAATAATAATACAATAAATTTGCAATTTTTAAAAATTTTCCTCTTTTGCAATTTTGAAAACAAGCAATCAATCACTTTTTAATTCTTAATTACCCAAATAATGGATTATTTTATTTAAGTAAATGATGAGATTATAAAATTTTTATATTATTTTGAATTTCTAAATTAGTTTCACTTAATAAAATTTTTGTCGTTGGTGTCCGACATTTAAGTTGTTGGCACTTTAGCAATGAAAGATTATTTTTTACATTAAAATTTTTTGAAAATGGGATAACACACATATAGTTGTAAAAGTTTACTTGAATGGGGGGGGGGGGAGTATTGAAAGGGAAAATCAACTTACATGTAATTATATACCCACCACCTTTATTTAAACTCTTAATCGGAAAGATAAAAATATTAAATTATTGTTTTTTTGAATTCTCATTTTATTCAAAATTTATAGTGAAGATGGCCTTTTAAAATTTACTACCTTTTGAAAAAACCAAATATTTATAATTATTACCAATATTCTAACTTGTTTAAAGTGAAACTATATAATCCTCTTTTTGTTTATTATATTTCTAAATTTTTTAAGTTTTGGCACTCATCTTTTTTTTTAGTTATAAAAACCGCTAACAAAAATTTATAATACTGCTTGTTTTAAATTTTATTGAAGCTTCCAAATTATCTAAATAGATTAAAATATACTATACTATAATATAATATAATGTGCCACCTGTCACAGGATATAAAATTTACAATTATTTAAATTAATTTGCACTTTTGGTAGATTAAAATAAATTTTTTTAATGTTGATCTATGAAGTTCGATTAATAAAATATGGCAAAAGATTAAGAAAAAAAAAAAAGATAAAAAATTAAATAAAAGAAGTTTTCAAAAAGTTTTAATTATAATAATAATAATAATAATAATTGATGGATGTAATTGACAATGTTTAGTCAATACATAAATTTATTATTAAAAATTACAATTGTTCTCGTTCATGACAAATATTTTGGAGGGAAAAAAAAAAAAATCAGTTTGTACTTTTCTAATTCGATTAAAAAAAAAAAAATTTTTAATTTTACTTAGGGAAAAATAATAAATTCATTTAATCCAATATTTTCTTTAGATTTTTTACTTGAAATTTTTTGGTAAACATAATGAACTTGTTTCAAAGGTATAATCATTTTTTTTAACTTTAAAAAATTAAAAAAAAATAAACATAAAAAATAATTTAGTAAATAAAAATATTTTTTTATTAAAAATTTTTTTTTTTTTAAATCCTTAACGTATTATTATTTTACATTAACGATATTTTTTGAAATTTTATATATTCTGTTAAAATATCAAAATATTAATTACATTTTATAAAAGTCTTGTATGTACTTAAATCATTTTCTCTTACAATTTTTCTTTTTTTATTATTCATTCATCTTTGTTTAATTCATAAATTTATGAATAATTTAAACATATTTAATAAAAAATCATCTCCTATCATATATTTCTAAAATATTTTGGCAAAAAAAAAAAAATTAATATCAGGTATTATATAAAATATATAATTATTTATCTGTAAAATCATTTCATTAAAAAAAAAAAAAAAAAAAATTACAATTAATACGGTACAAATTATTTTAATTAATAATCTTATTGAACTTAATGATTTTTTTTTTTTAAATAAAAATGATTCAAGTTCATTATCCTTAAATTTACAGATAAGTTTGTATTTAGAAAAAAAAAAAAAAAAAAAAAAAAGAAAATAAATATTAATCGATACAAAAAAAATTACTGGAAATAGATACGCTATCATACTTGAGTATCATCAATGTTCCATTCATAAATAAAACTATTTATGATTATCATCATCATGTTTTATCATAATTATAAATAATGCTGGCCATAAACGATAAAAATTCAATTTGTCTTCTCCCTACACCTTTTTGAAATATTTATTGCCGACAGTAGGATAAATTCATTTTCACATTTTTATCAAAAAACTTTTCGTTGATCGAGTAAAACCACTTATTCAACTTAATCAACTTAAAAAGCTATTATTAAAACTATTTTCAAAATTTTCATTCATTATTATTATTATTATTATTTATAATGGAAAGTTACCTCTTATTTTAAAAATAAAAATAAAATAAAATGATATAAATATATGTATATATGGATAATGATCATTATATGCATATGTAGTAATAGTCTTATTTCGACCTGTAATCATTAATTACAGTCATGTCGCCAACGCGCTGATGTTGCTGAATAACCATTTCATTGGCTCTGTGAGCTATTGCCATATTTTCTATAACATTGGTTCGATGAGCGACCAATCCGGCCATAGCCATGTGTTCAATTGTATCTCCTGGATGATTACGATGTTGAATAGAAGTGTCTTCCATGTGATGAATTCTATGAACAGGTATACTATAATAAAAATTTAATTTAATTATATTAACAATAAGTTTAAAAAGAAGTAAGAAAACTTTTTTTTGTGGTTTAAATATTTGAGGAAAATACCACAACTATTAACTTTATGATAATAATTTCTTAAATTGAAAAGATTTGTTTAAATAAAAAGTGTATATTACCTATGCACTGTAGACATATCTTCCATTGTGTTTCCTCTATGTCCCATTGTAATGTCTAAAATTGGTATAGTCTGAGGTGGTTGGCTAACAGTTTGCGTTTGTATAGAAACTGAGACTGGTGAATTTTTCGTTTTTGTCTTTCTCAAAACTTTCACAGTTTTCTCCCCTTTGACTTTACCTTTCTTAACTTTTTTTTGCTCAATTTTCAATTTATTGTCGACTTTTTTAAATTCAAACCCAAGTTGTTTTTCCAAAATTCTTCTTAATGATTTTTCACACCCCTTAAATCCTAAATCAGCTTTGCATTCTTCTAGAAATGCACCCATTGTAAATTGTTTCTCTGTAAAAAGATGGGGGGGGGGGAAATTAAAATAGTTCTAACTGTATTTAAAACATAAAAATAACAATAATATATATATATATATATCTTTTGAATTTCAAAATTTAATAATATTTTATTAAAAATTTATATTGTAGAATTTTGAGATGTTAGTATTACCTTGAAAACTATATGCATGAACTTTACGAGCGATAGCATCTTTTGTATAATCATCTACATCTGTAATAGGACTTTTCCTATTTCTCTTTCTTTTTAGTGGTGCTAATGGAATACCATTTTCTCTTTTTTTTAAAACTCTTTTAACTGAAGAATCAGATATCTATAAAAATCAAATTTTAATTTAGTTCTGAACTACTTAATATATATCAAGCTTTAAAAAAAGCTTAGTGAAGGTTAAAAAAAAAATTAAATTACTTATAAAAACTCAATTGGAAAATTTTTTCTACACGGAATACACTTTTTTACGAGGCAAAAAATTTTTACGTTAAAATTTATTATTATTATTTTAAAAATTTTATTATTACGATTAAAAAAAAAAAAATAGAAAAAAAAATTAATATCCACTTTACTATTTATCCAAATTCACTGTAATTTAAATTAACAAAATTTTTAAAAATTCATAATATCGTATATATTTCGAAATGATTGTTTTTATTTATGTATAATTCTCTTAAATTAACAACAACAATAAGTTCAGGATTTTTAAGAAGACAGGATTCTCCAACAGATACATATAAGATGGCCGAAGTTAAGGAATTGAGCAAGGGTAATCGGCAATAACCTACCTTTAACATTTCAGTAACTCTTTTAGCAAAGTGATTCAACGGTATTATAGGAACACCTGCTTCTTTTTCTTTCATACAAAAATCATAGACATCTAAAATGGCTTGTTCAAACTGACTTTGCATGGGCATACCTTGCTTATGTTTTATGCCCATTTGAACTGAATTACTCGAATCAGGCTGATGTTTGTCTTCCATTTTTGTGTACTAACTCAATTTCACTCTGAAACAATAAAAATATTTTTCGGATTTCTGAACGCAACCTGTCGAGCTTTAAAAACCATAGAGAAATTAAATGTGAAGTATAAACTCATATAACAAATTTAACAAAGTTCTAATTCTTACAGGATACTTTTTGGTTTTTTGAATTGTCTTTCAAAAATAAATAAAACTGATAATTTTGATTAACAATTTATTAAAAATAAATACAGTTACATTTACAATTACAGTTTAAGTATTTATAAAATTTCTAAATATACTTAAAAATAAAAATTCATTAAGATTTTATACACAGTAATTCTAAACAAAGTTCTTTGTCGAAAAACATAATTTATATTTTTTCTCATAAAAAACTCTTCAGATATTCAGTAATGAAACCATGTTGGAACACCAGATTTGTCAATTTTTTCATTTGATTTAGATACTTTATGTTGTTCTTTAAAATTTTTATAAGACTTCATTTCTTCCTTAGCTGATTTGTCCCCTGTAAAATCTGGGTATTCAAATTTAAAATCTGTAGGCTGAAAAAAAAAAAAAATTATTTTAGAAAAATTTTTTAAATTAAGCATAATACTTAAATAAATGTAACACATACCATAGTCACTAATGCTTCTTTATAATCATCATCTTTAATAAGATGTTGACGACCAAAACATTTTTTAATTTCTCCTGAATTAAAAAAAATTTTTATAAGAAAAGATTATAATTAAATAAATAAATAGAAATTACTTTATTTACCCATTTTAATAGTAGTTTTAACTTCTACTACAGGTATTTTGTAAATTTTTTCTAAATAGTTTTTTATATCATATTGAGTCATTTGAATTGAAGTTTGAAATAATACTTGATAAGGAGGTAATGGTTCTTCAGATCTTATTAACTTCATCCAAAAGTTTGGTAAAAAAATTCTTAATTGTGGATTTCCTTGACGATACAATGGATAACTAAAAATATTTTTATTTTTTAGAATAATAAAATAATTATATAAATATTACAAATATTATTATTAACACTACATTTTAAAAATGAAAGTAATTTAGCTCAAGTTTTTTAAATAAAAAAGTTTATTAACTTACTATCTTGTGGACATTTCAATTAGATAATTTTACTTTTAAAATTATTATTATTATTTTCGATAAATTATAAAGCGGGGTACTGGAAAATATACTATATGTAATTGATGAATCTATTTAAATTTTTAAAACAGCCATGAAATTTAACACTTTGCCATAGAGTATTCAATGTGCGTTGGCATAGAGTAATTAATGACACAAATAGTTTTTGATTAGAAGTGTTAAGAAATAATTAAAGGTTTATTTTTGCAATTTAATTATAGCAATTTTTTTGTTATCTTTTCATTATTGAATATATTGAATTTTGAGATTGTAAAATATGACTATTAAGTGCTAAAACTTAAATTTTTAAAAATGGAATTTTTATCGTTTCATACTTGTACATTTGTCGTAGGGGTTTTATCTTTATTTCATGCTGCTTATTCAGCGGCCCAACGTATGTGTACAACTCATTGTTTATAATTTTATTTATTAAAATTTTATTATTTTAATAAAACATAATTTTTTCTCTTTATTTTTATATAAATTTATTATATTTTAAATTAATGTGAATGCACTTTTTTTACAGACCGTTCTTATTTAAGAATAAGTCAACAAGAATTCCATTCTTTACCTTTAGATATAATTCTTCAAGGAATACTAAGTCTTTTTGTAGCCATGTATGGCATTTTATATAAAGCAGGAGATTTCAAGGAAATAAGAGCTACTACTGAATTAGAAAATAAATCATGGGAAACTTTACGAAATTTACCTGCATTCTATACATTTAATCATCGAGGGAAAGCAATGTTTCCATCTTATTCTGATTCAGATTATGGATTTTAGTGTTAAGTTTATATATATATATATATTAATTATTGTATGTGATTTCTATTTACAAACATCTCAATAATCATTAAAATTTGTTGGGATCTGTTTATATCAATAAATACAAATTTATCTTTAACTTGTTTTTTTTTTTCAAGAACCCTTTATTGTTTATGATTGAGTAATAAGTAAATATTTTAAAACTTTCATATCTTGTAATGCAAATTTATGTGAAAAGTGTAATAATTATTTCAAAATTTTACAATTGTTCAAATTTTAAATAATTTTTTATTAAAAGTTGTTTATTTTAATTCTATCACTCGTAACTGTTTTCAGAAGTTTTAAAAATAATTTTTAATTTAATTTTATCTGCATTAAAAAAAATTATTTAACAAGAAATATATTTAGCTTAGCTTTTAAAATACAGTAATATCAAAGTTTGTCGTACTTGTACCATTTAATATTTTTAAAACATACTCTCTCAGGAAGAAATAAATAATCAAAATCTTTATTACTCATTCATATATTAAAAATTTTATATAAAACCTGAATAATTCTTAAAGTTTAAAAAATATAATGACATTATTTAGTATTTTATCTTTTAATAATGATTATTGTAAAATTATTTAATTTCAAATCTTAATGCTTTAATTAATAGGTTTTCCTAATAATTCATTAATTGGTTAAATTTCAAAAAATTTAAATAAATAAATTTTTTTTTTTTAATACAATGATTTTATAAAATAAAGAAATAAAATTTTTAATATTATGTTAAATTAAACTGAAAAAAACTAAATAATTTGAAAGAAAAAATATTTTTTTACCATAGAACTGTTTATTAGGGGCAACTTAAGAATCATTTTAAGAATGACAGTTATATTTTAAGTGTTGCCAACTAAATATATTAATTTTCATTTATTCTTATGGAAATGTTCCGCCTATTATTAACTATTCGTGTCACTGTTACTAGATCAAATATAAGATTCAATGTTTAACCTTGTACACACTTTTAATGTCAGTTAACTTGTTAATAATGGCGGATAAACATCAGCCGGATTCTAGTAATTCTGTTCAAATGGGTATACGGCATAAGCAAGGTATGCCCATGCAAAGTCAATTCGAACAAGCTATTTTAGATGTTTATGATTTTTGTATTAAAGAAAAAGAAGCAGGCGTTCCTATAATTCCATTAAATCATTTTTCTAAACGTGTATGTGAACTCTTAAAGGTAAGTTCATAGGCTTGGGCTAGCTTGGCAGCCATTTTATGCATTAAAAACTTTTAAAAACCTGTCTTCTTAAATTAAAATTATTATTTTGACATAACCTTCAAAAAAGTTTTTATTTAATATTTTTACTAAAATTATGTATGAAAACTTTACTTAAATCAGTTTATTTATTTTTTTTCTAATTAAATATTAAATAATCTATCAAAATTAAATTGAAACAATTGATTTTTTGCATTATTTTATTTCATTTTTAATAAAATTATCTTTGAGTTTTATTTGAATATTTCATTTTGCAAGTAAACATTTTAGAAATTGGCAGTTTTGTAACTTTTAATAATTCCAGAAAATAAAAATAATTCAAATTGCAAAAATTTTTTGCCAGATTTGCCTTTTTTCAAACTTTACTGCATTTATATACATCTGAAGTTTTAAATCATTCAGGCAAATAATTTGATTATTTATTATTTTACATCATTACTTATACTTTAAATTGTTTTTGATGTATAAATTACTACAATGAATTTATTTATTTAGATTTCAGATTCTTCAGTTAAAAGAGTATTAAGAAAACGAGAAAATGGAGAACCATTAGCACCAGTTAAAAGAACTAGAAATAGAAAAAGCCCAATTACAAACATAGATGATTTTACTAGAGATGCTATTGCTAGAAAAGTTCATGCCTACAATTTTCAGGGTTTGTAAGGCGAAAATAATTAAAAAAATATTGTTTGTTCTTTTTCTTTGATTTTTAATTTAATTTGTTTTATATATATATCTTAAAAAATACATGCCTTTTATAAATTTACGATTTTAATTCTTTTTATACAAGTTTTTTTTTTTATAGGGCCAAGTAATTAAATCAAGATTATACAACTATATTTAGAGCAATTTTCAAATTGAAAATTTTTTGATCAAATATTTTTTTCTTTAGGCAAGAATGAGTTAGTTAATAAGCCATTTTTAAAGCTCATTGCTTTTAACTATCTCATTCTTTAAATATTGTTTGCAATGAATTTTTGCAGTCTTTTAATTTGAATTCTGTTTTACATTTTTCTCTCATACACATTCATGCAGAGTACCCATATATATATTTAGAGAGTATGTAAAGTGCAAAATTATAAATTTTATTTTCTCAGCCAACAATTTCTAATATTATAAGTCACAGCTTGTTACGAATATCTTAATTATCTTTCTGGAGCCAATTTTTTTTTTTTAAATTTGGATTTTTACAATATTGACAGTGAATATTTACATGAATAAGTATAAATCTCTTTTAGACAAACATTTTACCATGGCAGCCCTTTTAGAAGAGTGTAAAACAGACCTTGGATTCAAGGGTTGTGAAAAATCATTGCGAGCAATTTTACAAAAACAATTGGGTTTCGTCTTCAAAAAAGTTGATAATAAATTAAAACTGGAACAAAGAAGACTCGTTAAAAAACGTACGCGTAGTCCTAAGCAACAAAAACCTACAAAAAAAACTAAAAAACTTAAGCAAAATAGTGTTCCTGTTCAAACTCAAACAATGCAAAGTGGTCCAGTTCCTGATATGTCAATGGGTTCTAACGATAGAAATAATACAATCGATCACATGGGTGCAACATTGCATGCGTAAGTTGTTCTTCTGCTTATACATTAAGTTACTTTTAAAAATGGGTACAGAAAAATAAATAAGTTAGCATGCTTTTATAACTCATTAGAAGGAAAAATGTTTTTAAAAAAAATTGCCATAAGGAAATAATACTACTATTTAGAAGGAGATTCGTAAAACTTATTTCAGCATACCAATTCACAGAGGGACTCATACTGGAATGGAAGAAATTCAAATTAGGCATCAAGCTCATCAGACTGATACTATAGAACATATGGCTCTAACAGGATTAGTAGCTCACAGGGCTAATGTTATTGAAAGTATGGCAATGGCACATAGGGCTAATGACATAACAATGCAACAACATCACAGAGGACATACAATGGAAGGAATGACAACAGTCATTAACGAGTACAGAAAACAATAAATAAATATTTTAAATAAAGTAATTTTTATTTTTCACACTAATAAGTATTATAAATGTTTTGTTCGGTTAATTTTTTTTTGCAACATTTTGCTTGTTTTCTATATTTATTTTCAATTCTTCTTGGATTTGTTTTTCAGGTTTAGGAAAATTTACAAAAAATGTGCCAACAAGGCTATTTCTTATGAAGTTCTCACAAACTTCATAAGCGTAATGTAAAAACAGTGTGAAGAAGAATTTTAATAAATATTCAATTGGAGAAGATTTGGGTCCAATGAACATGAGAAAGAAAGTTCGACTGAGATATGGCAATGTATATTATTAAAAAAATACTTGTGGAATATGGGTACCATAAAAAAGAATTTACCCAAAAAACATGGAATTCAAAATAAGAAAATATTTTGTTTAAAAAAAAAATTTTTATTTTTTTACATCGTAATGAATTTTGACTGCTGTACCTTAAACGTAATAATGCGTCAGATAAAATCATCAAAAAGTTTTTATAGTTGAGAGATTTTTTATTTTTTTTTTAATTTTATTTTTTTTATTAATAATATGTTTTAAATCATTTATTTTTAAAACTACATATATATATATATATGTGAAAGAAAACGAGGGATTTTTTTTTTTACCATTTTTTTGTTAAGCAGTCAATAAAACATTCTGTATTTCTTTTTAAAAAAGAAATTAAAAAAATTTAAAGTAGTTATCTTTTAATTATATTGAATTTTGCTACGATGCAATTATTTGTAAAATTTATTTATTTATTGTATTTTCCTTATTTTTTATTTGTGTACAACAAATTTGTTTATGGTAAATTATCAATAATTTTCGTCGTCATGGTAACGCAGTTTGTTGATTTTTTTGTTTGTTTTTTTTTTTTTTAATAGTCATAAAGGTAAAAATATTTTAATTTATTTACAATTTAAATTATGAGAAAATCAACTAATTCCACTGCAACATTTATTTTAAAGTAAAAAATTCAAAGTAGATGCAAAAAAAAGTTAATTTGGTATATAATAAGCAAGTATTTTTGTGATAAGTTAACAAAAAAAAAAAAAAAAGAAGCATTTATTACCAAGTATCAAGTTTTATATAAAATTAAAATTGTTTGTATTTTTTTTTTAATTTAATAATGTCATTTAAAAATATTTTGTTTAATATTCGAAACATATTTAAATTTATATAAATTTTTTTCTTCTAATTTCATATATATATATATATATATATATATTGAATGTAAACCATCAGGAGAATGAAAATAAATTATTGTACAGATGTTGAAAAAACCGTTCTTATAGCTAATTTTGAAAAAAGAGGATGGGTACAAGTTGGTCCAGATGATGATTGGAATTTTTATTGGTCTGGAATACATACGTGTCGAACTTTATTCAGTGTTGACAGTGGATATCGCATGAACGATTCACAGTAATTTATTTTTATTATTTTAAAAAAACAATTTTATCATAATTAAACTTGTTTTATAACTTGTTTTAATTTTAAAGGATGATCAGTCACTTTCCAACCCATTACGAACTATCTAGAAAAGATTTATTAGTTAAAAATATAAAAAGATATAGAAAAGAATTAGAAAGGGAAGGAAATCCTTTGGCAGAAAAAGGTGAAGCTGCTGGAAAATATTTACATTTAGATTTTGTTCCCGTGACATTTGTTCTTCCTGCAGGTAAAATCAAAAAAATTTTAAACTTCATCTTAATAAATAAAAATTACATGTCTTGATTGTCTGTGCCAGATTATAATATGTTTGTTGAAGAATACAGAAAGAATCCTCAGAGTACCTGGATAATGAAACCGTGTGGAAAATCTCAAGGTGCTGGAATTTTTTTAATAAATAAACTTTCAAAATTAAAAAGATGGTCTAGAGAAAGTAAAACTCCATTCAATCCCACATTAGTAAAAGAATCTTATGTTATATCAAAGTAAGTTTTTCATACAATCAAATTATTTCTTTTTTTTTTTTTTTTATATTTTACCTAATTAATATAAAAACGTTTCAGGTACATAGACAATCCTTTACTGATAGGAGGGAAAAAATTTGATCTTCGACTTTATGTTTTAGTATCATCATTCAAACCGTTAAAAGCTTATTTATTTAAATTAGGATTTTGCAGATTTTGTACTCTTAAATACGATACGAGTATTCAAGAATTGGATAATATGTTTGTTCACTTAACAAATGTATCAATTCAAAAACATGGCGTAAGGGCAGAGTAATACAAATACATAATTTTGTTAACGTAAAATTGAGAGTTGTTGTAACGGTTTTTTTTTTTTTTTAAGGGAGAATATAATAGCATGCACGGTGGAAAATTAAGCATACAAAATTTAAGATTGTATTTAGAGAGTACTCGAGGTAAAGTTGTGACCGAACGTCTTTTTACTTCTATATCATGGTTGATTGTACATTCATTGAAAGCCGTTGCACCCGTAATGGCGAACGACCGCCATTGTTTCGAATGTTACGGGTACGACATTATAATCGATAATAAACTAAAACCTTGGCTGATAGAAGTAAATGCATCGCCATCTTTAACATCGACGACGGTTAACGATAGAATTTTGAAGCATAAATTAATTGATAACATAATATCCGTCGTTTTACCTCCCGATGGAGTTCCAGAGTGAGTTATCATTTAATTTTAAACGAATTAAAACAACAAATAAATAAATTTAAATTTATTTCCAGTGTCAAATGGAATAAAGTTCCAACTCCAGACGTTATGGGAAATTTCGAATTGTTATTAGATGAAGAACTTGCTTCGCAAGATGAAAATTATGTTAGGATTCGTAGCGAAAAAGGAAATATTCATCGATGGAAATAAATTGAATAAAAAAAAAAAAAACAAAAATTAAATTTTTTAAAATAATTTTTCTTTTAAAAATTTAATGAAAAATATCCAAACAATCAATTTTCCTACAGTAATTTTTTTTTTTTTTTATTTGCATACAAGTACGTTAATGGCGAATCAATTACAGTTGTTAAATAATACAATTACGAGTGAAATAACATTAAATCATAATACAAAAAAAAATAAAATAAAATAAAAAGGTTTTCAGTTATTTAATAATAAAAGACATTAAAGTATTTTTTTTTAAAATAATAATAATTAAAAAAAATTCATTTTGAATAACTTATTCATCCATATCGATTTTCAAATCGTTATTCCAATTAAACACAAAAAAAAAATATATGTGGTTTTATAAAACTTTATTAAATAAGTTGAAATATTATTATTATTTATCACTCAGAAATTTAAATAAAATAAAATTTTTTTAACAACAATAAACATTTTACTAAATACCTGATTTTTAAATTTACCTCCGATATTTGATTAAAATTAGGTTATCAATTGTTCGAGCTATCGAATCTAAATTAAAAACATAATGGAGCGTCGTTTCATTTGAGAAGGCAAGTCTTTATATTAACAAAAAAAAAAAAAAAAAAAAAGAATTCAATTTGTCAATATGTTTATATATCTTTCGATTTTTTCATTTTTCTTTAGTTCGATGGATAATATTAAAATGTATAATAGTACGTTATTGAAAATTAATTTTGTAAAAATCAAAATTGAAAATAAAAATCATGAAATGTCATGAATGAAATAAAAATAGAAAATTATCGGATTGTTGAAAATGGCAGCAAGAAACCGTTTTGTCTTTACACTATTGAAATTTACGTTAATGGCACAAGATATGTTGTAGAAAAACGATATAGTCAATTTCACGCTTTGCACGAAGAGGTAATTAAATTATTACTTTTTTTATTTAAGTAAATTAACAAAAATTGTATATAATTTGTAATATTTGTTGTCATTTTTTTTAAAGTCATCAAACCATTAATATGTTATCTACGCCATTTTTCATTACAGCTGATAATTATTTTATATATTTTTTTATAGCTTAGAAAATTACATCCGACTCCTAATTTTCCTCCGAAAAAAGTAAGATCTCTTCAGCAAAGAGTTTTAGAAAAAAGAAAGCAAGCATTAGAAAAATATTTATTAACAATGTTGAAATTTCAACAAAGTAGATCTCACGTTCTATCATTTTTGGGTATCAATAAACCAGAAAACAATCATTCAAGGTAATCAGATAAAAAAAAAAAAAAAACACATATTTGAAATAATTAAAACTTTTTATTTGTATTTTCTGATTAGGATTCAAGTTTAATTTTGTGATTTTTACTTTCAGTAGTGATTTAGAAAAAATTGATGAGAATAATATGAAACATCAACCGATATTTCAATTTAAAAAGGATATAATTCCACAAGGAGTGAGAACTTCAAATATTCCTGATATCGTTGTTGATGGAATTTTTCTCGGCTTATACAAAACCACTGTTAATAATTTGTGAAATGATCTACTGTCTTTTTTTTTGTATACTATTTGCCATGTTAAGTATTATGTTAAATAATTATTTCTCATAACATAAAATTATATATTTTTTTATATAAAATACATAAGAAATTATTTACATTTTAGAAATCCTGACCTGTTTTTACATTTTAATTAATGAATCAAATATATATTTAAAAAACTATTATTCCGTTTATTGTTATAAAGATTTTTAATGGGTAAATTTTCTTAATTTAAAAATTTTTATCAGTTAAAAATATAAATCAAGAATTAAATTTAGCTTAAAGAATGTATGTGCAAAAAAATTCATAAAACCTTCTCTGATTCAGAATTTTCAGAGAGTTTTGTACGCTACTGCAGTGCATTTCAAAATGGCGGGGTGTATGTCAAATTCTGGGTAAATTAAACCGTTCTTGCAAATGGCTACTCAAAAACCCGCCGAATGGGTTTCATCTCTTATAACGAGATTCGAAGAGCAGGTAATAGTTTTGTAATATATTATAACATATATTTTATGAGTTATTTAATTGATTATTATAACCGGTTCTTTTGACAGTTGTCAAAATTTTTTTTTTTTTTAATTCTAAAAACGAACAGTTTTGCATGAGTTAAACATGCAATCGAATATCATTTCGTTATGTGCCTTTAATAATCAATAGTCAACTTCATTGATAAGTTTTTTCCAACCATTTGTTGACCATTCATTCATAATCTTCGGATTTACAATTGGGATTGGATATTAAACAAATGATGAACATGGAAACATTCTTAAAACAAATGATTAACTTGACATTATTTCAAAATGAATTTTTATTGTTATTTGTCATTTATCTCCTTTTGATCTCTTTTTAAAAAAAAATCTTATACAATTTGTAAATATTAATTTGAAAATAATTTTATTTTTTCTTTATCTTAGCTTCCTTGCAGAACGGGCCCTCAAACAACTTATTCCAAATTTAACGAAGAACAAAATAAAAAATGTTTGATAACCATAAGCAAATACAGGTTTTGCTTAGTGATTGCTGGGCTCACAAAAATATTGCAACGAGTAATAGATATGATGATGAACACCTCAAATGGTGTTATAAAACCAATGGGACCTGATATGGAAAAAAATTGTTACGAGTCTTTAGTTATTGTTTTAGAAACTTTAAAAAAATGCCTTACTTGTGAATCAAAGGACAACACCAATTTCGATGAAAATTTAAATGTAAAATTACTGTTGCCTCATATATGCCAAGTAATAGGTAATTTTTAACAAATTTTTTTTTTTTTAAGTTTTACTAATTAATTACAAATAAGTAATACTAATTTTGCAAGTTTAGTTTTTTCAGATAGTATAAGTCATGACAATGCATATTGCGTTCAACTAAAAAATTTGACTTCCAAAGTTTTATTTGCTTTGAGCATTAATTTTTTTAATGCTGTTTTTAATAGAATAACAGGAAGATTACAAGAATTGACTACTACTACTGAGGAAAATCCGGATTGTACCGATTTAGAATTAATTCAATATATAAATGTGGATGTTTCAAAATTGACAAGGCTCCTTGCTGGTAAAAAAAAAAATGTTTTTAACGATAATGCAGAACTGATAAATAAACAAATAAATAAAAAAATATAAAAATGAATATTTTAGATGTCAATTTATCATTAAAATCATTATTAATATTTCTAATTTTGTTTTTTTTTATATTATTTAGAAATGAATCAAAAATTCAAATTAATGAAAAAATCAAGTCATTTAATATTAATTGTTTCGCTTGAAAAAGCAATATGGAATTGGATGGAAACTTATCCTCATGAGTTTGGAGAACTACAAAAAAAACCAAATGAAGAATTATCAAAATTTTGTGAAGGATTATTTGATATCCTTGATTCTTTGAGCGATAATAAAAAAGGAAGAGCAGTCATGTGGTCTCTTCAAATTATGCTTTTAATATTATCACCCGTAAGTTTACACTTAGAGAAATTGAAATTAATTCTTTAAGCGAGATAAAAAATTTATTTAAAAAATTGCAGAAAGTTTTGGAAGAAATTGTAAACGCAGATTCAGGAGCTCCCTGTTCTCCTAGACATTCGAAAAAAAAACAATTTATTGATGCTGTTAAAAGAGCTATTAGTCCACATGGTGCAAGCAAACAATTATCAGAAGCAGCTGCCGTTGCTTGTGTAAAACTTTGCAAGGCATCTACATACATTAACATACTAGATTCAAACAACGTTGTTTTTGCATTGGTTCAAACTGTTATTAACGATTTAAAAGCTTTGCTTTTTAACACGGTGAAGCCTTTCACACGAGGTCAAAATTTTGTAGCACAAGATATTGAGTTGATGATAGATTGCTTTGTCTCTTGCTTCAGGATTAATCCTCACAATAATGAAGCTTTAAAACTTTGTTTAGCTTCTACATCTCCCCCCACATATCAATTTGTACTTGTTAGTTCACTTTATAGGTATAAAATTTAGTTTAATGTTTAAAAAAAAAAAACCATAGAAAAAAAAAATTCCAGTCATATATGTTTTAAATAATTATTTCAGAATTGTAACACAACCGAGACTTTCATGGTGGCCTCAGATAGATGTTATGTATAGTAAATCTTCAGAATTAAGATCAATGTTTACAGATACACTGAATAAAGTAACTCAAGGATATATTTCTCACTTGTCGATAAAAATGATTCCTTCATTGGTAATCTATTAGCAACTTTTAATACAATTTGTCATTTACATAAAAAATTAGTAATTTATACATTTTTTTATGTTTTAGTCGTTAACGCTTAAAGGGAAAGATTCCATGTCTAAATACAAAGAAAGGGGAGATGAAAATTCCGGTTACAAAAATTTATTGATGCTGATGGTTCGTCTCATACATGCTGATCCCATGCTGATGTTAAATGTTGGTAATATTTTTATTGTATACTTTTACTGACGATGCAAAGTATTAAACTCCTTTTTTTTTCTTCTCAGAATCAAGGAAAAACTGGACACGAAATTCAAAGCTCAACTTTGGAATTGATTAATGGCTTAGTAAGTTTAGTTCATCAACCCAGCATGTCAGATGTTGCTCAAGAAGCAATGGAAGCTCTATTAATTTTACATCATCCTGACAAAATTGAATCGTGGAATCCCGAAGCTCCAATTAATACTTTTTGGGATGTCAGTTCACAAGTATTGTTTTCCATTTCTCAAAAATTAATTCAACATCAAATAATGAATTACACGGATATTTTAAAATGGCTGAGAGAAATTATGGTGTGCAGAAATGCTTTTCTTTTACGTCACAAAGACTACGCCAACATGGGGAGCAAAATTCCGATTTGTAAACAAGCACATATTAAATTAGAAGTACATCGAAAGATATTAAAATTTATATATTCATTGTGCAATTTAGGAGGTTTTAATATTAATTTTAATTTCTATAGGTAGTTTTTTTCATGTATTTGTGGTCCATTGATATGGAGGCTGTGTTGGTGGCCATGTCTTGTTTTAGTTTACTTTGTGAAGAGGCTGACATAAGGTGTAATTCGGATGAATTCACGGTTACATATTTATTACCAAATTATCACGTATATCAAGAATTAGCTCAAGCTTCAACGGTTTTGACAACTGGTGAGTTTGTACATTTATATATATATTATTATTGTTTTATAGAAAAAATTTGCCGAATAATTTTTTATAAATCCATTTAATCTAATAGCTAGCGGGGATTCTAAACTTTTTAGAGAATATCACAACGGTAAGGTGAAATTACTTAACGGAAAATTTTAATGTTACAAAAACAAACTGAAAATTTTTTTATTTTGTTAGGTCGAGCTGCTCTACAAAAACGAATAGTTGCCCTGTTGAGAAAAATTGAACATTGCGTTAATGGAGTTCATCCGGTAAGAAATGAATTAGAAATAATTTTAAAAATTATGCGTTTTTTTTTTTAATATTAATTTTCGCTTTGTATTGTGATTTTTAGGCTTGGGAAGAAACCTTTAGAAATTGGGATTTATCCACAAAAATGTTGACATCGTATCCCAAAGCAAAATTAGAAGATGGACAAACGGAAGCTTTGCATAGATCCGTCGGAAAAAGGCGATCGTCTCACCAAAACAGCGAACATGATTTAGAAGAACAAATTAACGAATGGGCAAATATGACGGGGTTTCTTTGCGCTCTGGGAGGAGTCTGTTTGCAAAGAAAATCTCCCACGAAACCAGGAACGAGTTTTGGAGCGACCACGCAGCACATAGAGTTTCGTAAGTGTAGTAGTGTACTGGCTGGCTCTAGTCAAGACGTTCAATATTGTCCAGTCACACAGTGAGTAAGACATATTTATTCATTTGCTTAAATATTAAATGACATTATTAAAAACTTTTCACCATTTTTTTAGATTTGTCGGACAATTATTAAAATTATTAGTCTGCAACAACGATAAATTTGGACCGCAAATACAAAAGCACGTAAAAGAGTTAGTCGGACATGACATGTCTCCGGCATTGTATCCGATTTTATTCGATCAAATTAAAGTTATAGTCGAAAAATTTTTTGATTCTCAAGGCCAAGTAATTGTTTCCGAGTATAACACTCTCTTTATAGAGCATATAATTTTTATTATGAAAAACGTATTGGATACAAAGTTGGAACAACAGCCTTCTGAGCAATTGGGAATTACCTGCATTGAAGGAATTATGCTGGGCGTAGTTCGGTAAATTAACTGTCCTTTTAAATCTTAAACTTATAGTTAAAAAGAAATCCAATTCTAAAATGAAAAATTTTTTCAGGTATGTTAGGCACCTTGACATGACCGTTCATTCGCTTCATAATAAAACTAAATTATGCCAACTCGTTGAGGTGATGATGAAACGAAGAGATGAATTGGCTTTTCGTCAAGAAATGAAGTTCCGAAATAAAATGGTTGAATATTTAACGGATTGGATTATGGGATCTTCACATCAAATGGTTCCTCCGGGAAATGCTGATGTCATTCCTATCACAAGGTAACCAACTCTTTTTTTTAATTATTTTTATAAAATTTTTCTTTTTTTTTTTTAAATTTTAAATTATAAATTTACAGAGATTTAGATCAGGCTTGCATGGAAGCCGTGGCTTCGTTACTAAGAGGTCTTCCTTTACAGCCTGAAGAATCGGATAGAGGAGATTTAATGGAAGCCAAGAGTCAACTGTTTCTAAAGTAATTTAATTTAACTTTAATTTTTTTTGTTAATTAAATAGCATTTAATGCAAAATTTGATTCGATTTAATTTCCATTCTAGGTACTTCACTTTGTTTATGAATCTTTTAAATGACTGTAGTGATCCTCAAGAGGTTGAAAAAGATGTTGGTAGGCAACGTGCCAACGTAACAAAATTAGCAGCTCTTAGAAATGCAACAATACAAGCCATGTCAAATTTATTGTCGGCGAATATTGACAGCGGGCTAATGCATTCAATCGGTAAGCGATTCGGGTATTTAAAAGGGTATTAATTTTGAAGGAAAATTTAAAAAATACTTTTGTTTCAAGGTTTGGGTTATAATCGTGATCTACAAACTCGAGCTGCTTTCATGGAAGTTTTAACAAAAATATTGCAACAAGGCACGGAATTTGATACTTTAGCTGAAACCGTGTTTGCCGATAGATTTGAACAATTGGTACAACTTGTAACCATGATCAGTGATAAGGGTGAATTACCGATTGCCATGGCTTTAGCAAGTGTTGTCACGAGTTCTCAAATGGTACGAGTTTTATTTATAATTATTGTTAAAAAAGACCCGCGTTAATTTTTTAGTTCTATTTAATTTTATTTTGATTCGTAGGATGAATTAGCACGAGTTTTCGTTACTCTTTTCGACGCGAAACATTTACTGTCTCCACTTTTGTGGAACATGTTTTACAGAGAAGTAGAAGCATCAGATTGCATGCAAACATTATTCAGAGGAAATTCATTAGGAAGTAAAATAATGGCGTTTTGTTTTAAAATTTACGGAGCGAGTTATTTACAAAGTTTATTAGAACCGCTTATTACCACGCTCATTGAAGATCCGGAAAAAAATTTTGAAGTGGATCCATCTCGTTTGCCCAACGAAGATAACATCGAACAACATCGTAAAAATGTTATCAATCTCACGGAAAAATTTTTTGCTTCCATTTGTAATTCCGTTGATAAGTAATTGATCGATTTAATTAAATTAATGTTCGGTATAATAACCAATCTTGGATTTTAACGTGATTATAATTGTTTTCTGAATTTTTAGATTTCCTTCCCAGTTGCGCAGCATGTGCCATTGTTTGTATCAGGTTCTTACCAAACGATTTCCTCAGTGCCCCCAAAATAATATCGGCGCTGTTGGTACCGTCATTTTTTTGCGTTTTATTAATCCTGCCATCGGTAAAATATTTTCGTCGAACTTATCATCATTATTATTTTATTTTCTATAAGGGATTTTTTGTTTAAATAGTTTTTTTTTAACTTCAGTGTCTCCACAAGAACAAGGAATATTTACCAAAACTATACCGCCTAATGCGAAAAGAGGTTTGATGCTAATGTCGAAAATTTTACAAAATATTGCGAATCACGTTGAATTTAGTAAGGAGCAACACATGATACCTTTCAACGACTTTTTAAGAGCTCATTTTGAAGTCGGAAGAAAATTTTTTGTACAAATAGCTTCGGATTCTGAAAGTGCCGATCAGGGTGCTCACTCGATGTCTTTCATTAGCGATGCAAACGTTTTAGCATTGCACAGATTACTGTGGAATCATCAGGAAAAAATAGGAGATTATTTATCCAGTTCGAGAGATCACAAAGACGTCGGGAGAAGGCCTTTTGATAAAATGGCCACGTTATTGGCATATTTAGGACCGCCTGAACACAAACCGGTTGATTCTCAGTACGTTAAAAAACTTTTGCGTGAAAAAAAAAAAAAAAAAATTCATAATTTAAAATATTTTCATTTCATTTATTCTTACAGTTTATTGTTTTCATCTTACGCGAGATGGAGTTCCATAGATATGAGCAGTACAAATTTTGAAGAAATAATGGTGAAGCACAACATGCACGAAAAAGAAGAGTTCAAATCCATCAAGTCATTGAATATATTTTATCAAGCGGGAACTTCAAAAGATGGCCATCCTGTTTTCTATTACATTGCTAGAAGATACAAGTTTGTTTTTTTCTATAAAAAAAAAAAACTGATAAAATTTGGTAATTTTGTAAAGTTGAAATTACCTTTTTTTATTTTTTAGAATTGGAGAAACTAATGGAGATTTATTAATATATCACGTGATTTTGACACTAAAGCCATTTTGTCATTCGCCATTTGATTTGGTGGTTGATTTTACTCACACGTGTTCCGATAATCGTTTCAGGCACGTGCAAAATAATTGCCTATTTTTTTTTAAATATTGATTGTTTTTCGTCGTAAGTTATAGAACGAAAATTTTTAATTTTTCAGAACTGAATTCCTTCAAAAATGGTTTCACGTTTTACCGGAACTTGCATATCAAAATATTCACATCGCGTATATTTATAATTGTAATTCTTGGGTTCGCGAATATACTAAATTTCACGAAAGGATTTTGGCGCCTTTGAAGGTAATTATAAAAAAAAAAGGTTTTAATTGAAGTAAGTATTATCGTCAAATTACTGTAAAATTTATTTTTCACATTTTAGGGAAGTCGTAAATTAGTTTTTGTAGAAGCTCCTGCGCGATTGTGCGAATTTATCGACGTGGACCTACAAAAATTACCCGGCGCAACACTGTCGTTGGACGAAGATCTTAAAGTTTTTAACAACGCTTTAAAATTATCTCACAAAGATACGAAAGTGGCCATTAAAGTTGGACCCACTGCCATACAAATAACATCCGCCGAAAAGACAAAAGTTTTATCACACACCGTTCTTTTAAACGATGTTTATTACGCTTCAGAAATAGAAGAAGTTTGTCTCGTGGATGACAATCAATTTACTTTAACGATTGCCAACGAATCGAGTCTTTTATCTTTTATTCATACCGATTGCGATGCTCTCGTACAATCCATCTATCACATAAGAAGCCGATGGGAATTATCTCAACCTGTAAGTAATTATTTTTTTTTTTTTTATTTAGAAAAGGGGCAATCTTATTAAAATTTCTTCCTCTACGTTTAGGATTCTGTGACCGTGCATCAAAAAATACGACCCAAAGATGTACCTGGAACGCTATTAAATATGGCTTTGCTAAATCTCGGTTCCTCTGATCCAAATTTAAGAACGGCAGCCTACAATCAATTGTGTGCGTTAACAGCGACTTTCGATCTTAAAATAGAAGGAAAATTATTGGAGACGTCCGGTAAATATTATTCATTCAAAACAAAATAATTTGAAAAAATTTTTTTCGCGATTAATTTAAGGTAATTTTTTTTTTTTTTCAGGTTTATGCATACCTTCGAACAATACATTATTTATTAAATCCGTTAGCGAAACATTGGCCAACAATGAACCACGATTAACGCTTGAGTTTCTCGTAGAATGCATCGAAGGTTTTAGAGTTTCAACTATCGAATTAAAGCATTTATGTTTGGAATACATGACGCCGTGGCTTCCCAATCTGGCAAGGTTGTTACAAATAAATAAAACTTTTTATTTATTATTCACTCCTCTTTATTATTTTAATTTTAATTTTTTTTGTTTAAGGTTTTGTAAAGCCAACGACGAGAGCAAAAGACAGTCAAAAGTCGCACACATTTTAGAACAATTAATTTTACTCACGATCGAAGAAGGAGAAATGTATCCGTCGATTCAGGCAAAAATATGGGGTACAATAGGTCAAGTACCGGATCTCATAGACATGGTTTTAGATAGTTTCATTCATCGCTCCGTGTCTTCCGGTTTGGGGTCTCCGATGGTTGAAATAATGGCGGACACGGCCGTCGCGTTAGCTTCGGCAAACGTACAATTGGTCGCGAAAAAAGTTATCGGACGGTTGTGTCGCGTTTTCGAAAGAACTTGCAAATCGCCGACTCCGCTTGTGGAAAATCACATGTTGTGGGACGACATCGCCATTTTAGCCAGATACCTCCTCATGTTGTCGTTTAACAATTGTTTGGACGTCGTCAAACACCTTCCTTTCCTTTTTCATTCCGTAACTTTTTTGGTCTGTTCGGGTTCTTTGAGCATGAGAGCATCGACCCACGGTTTGGTTATCAATATAATTCACTCGCTGTGCACCGTCACCAAACCGACCTTTTCCGAAGAAACTCAAAGAGTTTTGCGTTTAAGTTTAGACGAATTTTCTCTTCCGAAATTTTATCTTTTGTTCGGTATAAGTAAAGTCAAATCAGCAGCAGTTACGGCGTTTCGATCAAGTTATCGTCATCCCCACGACAGATGGTAAACATTTATTTACGAATAAGTTTGCTACGCGTCATCACGATTTCGAATTCAATATGTCTCTCTCTCTCTTTGTTAAAAACCGCAGGTTTCAAAACGAAAGAAGTTTTTCGGGAGTACCTCAAGATAGAGAACATTTATCGTTGACTTCGTTAGAAGTAATAACGGATGCTTTGCTGGAAATAATAGAAGCTTGCATGAAAGATATACCGGATTGCGATTGGCTTCAAACATGGACGACGCTATCGAAGAAATTTGCATTTTCTTACAATCCAGCATTACAACCGAGAGCTTTAATCGTCTTCGGATGCATAAGTAAATAAATACGGCGTGCTTTTTTTTTTTTTCCCCCTAATCAAATTATTATTATTATTATTATTTCATTTTTTTCTAATAAAGGTAAAAGTGTCACTGATCAAGATATGAAACAGCTTTTGAGAATTCTTGTTAAAGCGTTGGAAAATTTTACCGATATTGCTCTCTTGGAAGGTTTGGTCATGTGTCTTACCAGATTGCAACCTTTATTACGACCGGTAAATATTTAATTACGCCATTTTTTTTTTTTTAAAGGTTACATTTTAAACATTTTTTTATTTAAAAGGAATCTCCCATACATCGAGCTTTGTTTTGGGTAGCCGTTTCCGTTTTGCAGTTGGATGAATTTTCACTCTACGCTTCCGGTTTGGCTTTACTCGAACAAAATCTTCACACATTAATTTCCCAGGGATCGTTCGAAGATAAGGTATTTTTTTCATCGGCATCGGTCGGGGGGTGTGGGGGAGGGGGAGGGGGAGGGGAAACTTGCATTAAAATTATTAATAAAATTAAATTTTTTAGAGTTTGGAATACGTCATGATGACTACGAGAGAACCGCTGGAATGGCATTTCAAACAATTAGATCATGCCGTGGGACTCAGTTTTAAGGCAAATTTTCATTTCGCTTTAGTCGGTCATTTATTGAAAGGATATCGACATCCCACACCGACGACCGTTTCAAGAACTTCGCGAGTATTATTGCAATTGCTCGGAATCATTGCCAAAACTCACAAAAGAGATAAATTTGAGGTCACTCCCGAAAGCGTGGCTTATTTGGCTGCGTTGGTGTCGGTGTCCGAAGAAGTTCGGAGTAGGTGTCACGTGAAACATTCATTTTCAAGAATTTTACCGGAGTCTTTAAGCGTCGATAGTTTTCCCGTCGATTTACATCTGAGTTTAATACCACAGGTAATTTCAAATTTAACTTTGACGCGATTATTTAAATTTCTATCAAACTAACGTCTCCTTTCAGCCGGTAAATAGTTTATCACCGGCAAATTTCGGACACGGTCCGAGACTTTTCGAAAGTCCATTTTCAAAATCGGATTCGCATCAACAAGTTTACGTTTTTCCAACGACGCCGACGAATCGTAGGCAAAAATCTTGGGATTTGCTAGACCAAGGTACTTTCAGCCAAGGACCCAGACATCAAAAACAAGTTAGTCTATTATTATTATTATTATTATTATTATGTACAATAAATAAGTAGAATATTTTTTATTGTCGCTTTAGAAATTTCATTGGCTGCATATATATATAAAAATGTCAGTAGTTTTTATTACGAAGTTGATGACCGTTTAATTTCAAAACCCGATATCTAAATTTATGTTTTTGATATGATTGATTGATTGTTTAATTTTAAAAGGTGACGATGATAAGTACGGTAGAATTATCATACCTCGCTTATGAGTGTTTTACCCCCCCTCCTCCTCTTCCTCTTCCTGCCTCTCCCTTCCCCTCTCCCCTCTCCCTCTCTTTCTTTTTGTTGGAATTGCACTGGTAAGATTTTCCCTGTCGGAGATGACACGTGATATATGTTATGTAAGTCAAATATAATTAATGCATGGTATAATTTAATTAAGAAAAGTTATATGAAGAAGAAGAAGAAGAAGAAAAAATTCAATGTATTATGTAATTTCATTGCTAATTGAAATAATAGGTGAAATCGGGAACGTCATCATCAAAGAGCGAAAATGAGAGTAACAAAGGTTGGAGGAGTTTGGATTTGGGTGGCGGAACACCTTGTTGTCCCCAAACATATCCCACCCAGCGACCCCTATGCAGAACACAGAGATCTTCCTCGGTACCGACTCAAAAATCGATTGTTGAGTCAGCCTCCTCGTCTAAAGTAAGAATTGTCCTCTGCTGACTTATTATCGATCAGACATTTCTTTCTATTTATCTATTCCTCTTTCTTTTCTTTTTTCTTTTTTCTTTTTTTTTTTTTTTTTTTTTTTTTTAGGATATAAAAATTAATTTAATTCTTCTTCTAATTCTTCTAATTCTTCTTATTAACACACACATATATAAATTACTAATAATAATAATTTATTTATTTATTTAATATTAATCATGTCATTTATTAATATATATATATTTAAAAAGTAGTGAAAACTATACTAATACTGAGAATAACTAATAAAAAATATTATTAATATTATTAATTATTAAATAATTAATTAATTAATAAATAATATTGCATGTTTATTTGATATACATGAAATTTAATTTTATTATTATTATTATTATTTTTATATGTTTATTTATTAATTTATATGTTTAGAGATATATTTAGTAAGTTTTTTAGAGTGTTAGATATGTATTTTAGTTTTGGTAATTTTTTTTTTTTTTATATATTTTTATGTTATTATTATTATTATTTTTAAAAAATATAATTTCATTGGGGGCTTCTTTATAGAAACCTAGCCCCCCTTCCCCCCAAAAAAATAGGTAATAAAAATAAATAAATAAATAAATAATAGGGATTATTTGTAAATTAATTGATTTCTTTTTTTTTTTTTAATAAATTTTTCTAAAAAAAATGTTTTTTTTTTTTTTATTATTATTTTAGAATCGTAGCGCCCGCGTGTCTGTATCAAATGAAAATAACGTTTTGTTAGATCCGGAAGTGCTAACGGATTTTTCCACCCAAGCTCTGGTTCTTACAGTTCTTGCGACATTGGTTAAATATACGGTGGATGAAAACGAAACGAGAGTATTGTATCAATATTTGGCGGAAGCATCCGTTGTTTTTCCAAAAGTATTTCCGGTCATGTAAGTTTTTATTTAAATTATCCATCATCATCATCATCAACGCATTGTACTCTTTTGAAGTTAATTAATTATTTTTTTTTGTGTTACAGACACAGTTTGATTGCTGCTAAAATCACTCACGTTCTTACCAATTGTCACGATCAGGGAATATTAAATTCCGTTCAAGCCATAATACAAAACATGGTCGCGAACGAAGACAACAATCAACAATTGCATTATTTACAATCTTGCGGTTTTGGTGGTCTCTGGAGATTTGCCGGTCCTTTCGTAAAGGTACAAATTTTTTTCTCTTAAGGTTCCACGTTCGATTTGATACCACGTGCTCCATTTTTGTTTCTTTCCAGTCGAATTGTCCAGTTGACGGAGCTGAATTATTCGTTAATTGTTTGGAAGCAATGGTGGAAACTTGTTTGCCACTCGAAGAAGGAGAGCAAAACATTGTACAATATCCTTCGATGCTTAGCGTATCCTCCAACATGAATTTATCATCTTCCCTATCGAGCTTAACGTTGGGTTCTCCAACGGACAAAGGTGAAAATCCATAGATTTCTTACGTCACGTGACACGTAATCATTTGCATGATTAATAAATGAGTGTAAAATTCATTTTCCTAACGGACAGATTGAATACTTTGTCCAGGAGGGGTTTAATAAGTTAATGATTTGATTTCAATTATTATTATTATTATTATTATGTTTTCATTTTGTTGTTTTTGTTGTTTTTCTTTTTCTTTTTTTTTTTTGGCATTGCATTTTATTACTTGTTTCATGTGCGGCCGATTATGTTTCCTACTCGACGACACACTCCGGGGTCCTTGTGATTTTAAAAATGAAGAATTACCAAAAACGGTTAATAAAGTCCACGATACGTCGAATGATTTCACTTGAGATTAATAATAATAATAAATAAATAAATAAATGATATACATAACAAAATGTTGTTTGTTTATTTATATATATTTTAGCACGTGTTAAAATACTTTAGGTAAATTATACGAATTTTTTTTTTAATTTTTTATTTTCCGCTTGATATATTGATAATGATGATTTTGTGTATTAGTTTATAGTAGTAATTTGTGACGTCAGAGTTTTACAAAAAAATTAATATTTTATTCAAATGTAATTTTTTTCCAGAGCCATCCGTCGAAGTGGGAGTGGAAAATACGAGTTCGATAAAAAGGTCGTCGTTGTGCAAGCAAAGAAGTTTTAAATGCAGTAATTCGAATTCGTTAAAAGGCTCACCCTTAATCTCTCCAAAATCGTAAAAGTAAGATTTTATTTTTTTTTTTATTTATTTTTAAATATTTTTTTTCCCTTTGTTTTCGCGCACGCGCACGCGCACACACACAAGATATTATTACGTCCTTCATTTACTCCCCCCCCCCTCCCTGAAAAATAAGAAGAAAAAAAAAATGTCACAAAACATTTTTAATTAATTTTCGAATTCGATTTTTTTTGCCGTCGAAAGGATTAATAAATTAATAGTTTGTACATTTATTTATTTATTATTATTATCATCATTATTATTATTATTATTATTATTATTATTTTTAATTATTTTATTTATTTTATTAGAATCGAATTCGTTGTTAGGACCGTCGTACATTTTTCTCAGTACAAAATGAAATATTTTTCATTATTATTATTATTATTATTATTATTAATGTGAAAAGTATTATTATTATTATTGTTATCATTTTTGTAAAAATTATTATTATTATTATTATTATTAAACGGAAAAGGTTTGTCTAAGGAGATTTTAGAATACAAGCTTTGGTATTTTGATCGTGGGTTTGTTTTGCTCCCTCAATCTTACAAATAAAAATCGATTATTGTAGAAATAATAATAATAATAATAATAATAATGATAATGATGATGATGATAAAAACGAATCACTTCCCGATATGTTTTATTATTATTATTAATATTCCTGTTTCGTTTCGAATTTTAACTTGATTTATTAAACGTGCCAATAATTATAATCAAAGTAAGGAAAAAAAAAATTTTTATTTTTGAAAAATTTTATTTTATATATTAAACGCGCGCTTTTTTTTTTTTTTAAATAGAAAGACTGATTATTATTATTACTATTATTATTATTATTATTATTATTATTATTATTATTATTATTACTATTATTATTATTATTATTATTAAAATGACATTTTATTATTAATCGTGTTAGAGGATGGATTATGAATTCGAATTTAATTAATTTATTTAATTTATTTAACGTTATTTCAAATGAAATATTTTTATATTTGTAACCGAAAGGTTTTATTATATTTAAATAATAATAATAATAATTTTTTTTTAGTATGTACATAAACACGCACATAAAATTTATGTATGACGTATACCTAACGTGTACCTACGAACCTTTTTTTTTTTTTTTTTTGAGAAAAAAAATTTTTAGTAGGGAAAAAGGTGTATCGTGGTGTATCGCCAGGTTTTTCTTTTTAATATTATTATTCGTATTTAAAAGTCGTGGAATTAGACAAAAAACAAAAAAAATTCGTTCGTTTTATTTTTTGAAACGACGATAATCTTTATTATTATTATTATTATTATTAAGGGTTGTTTGTACGTTTGTTTGTTGTTTTCTTACAACAAACAATGTTTGTTGTTAATATTTTTTTTACTCGTTTTATATAAATAAATGAAGGATTGGAATTGTTGTTGTTGTTGTTTGTATTTTATTTGGTTCCGGTATTGCCGTAAATGGGTCTCGGCGTTACCAGGTACTCGTGTTGTTGTTGAGGTACGGCTGTCGAAGAATGAATGGGAAGATTTTGATAATTGTAAATTTGCGTGGAAGGAGCGAAAGAAACGTACTGTTGTGTTATGTGTTGAGGAGGAAGAGTTGACGAAACGTAAGATGGTTGATGATATGTTCCCGCGGGAGTTCCCGTGACTTGCAACGTGGGAGAATATTGAGATTTGTAATTAGGCGATTGATTTCCATGAGGTTGTATCAATATTTTCACGGCTCCATTATGAGATCGAATTTGTAATGGCGTGAAATTTATTGGATTTGATAAATATTCAGGTCGAAGGGATTCGCGTCCGTTTGTTATCGGTATTATTTTCTCGGATAAAATAATCGGATGATTGTTGTACGTTTGTGGTAATATTTCCGGTAGTTTTCTCGGCGTTTCCGGTTCGTGTTGTAACGATTCGTACTCATTTCTATTATAATATTTGTCTCCTTGTTCTTCGTATTGTACGTCGGCTCTATATCCCTTATGATCGGCCGTGTAACTCACGACTTGTGTTCTACCGTCGGGTAATTTGACCCTATATTGACCTCTCGTAGCTTTTCCGTTATGCGCTTGAGAATGTGAAAAATCATCTCCGGATAATTGATTTTTTCCCGTGTATGTAAATGCATAATTCTTGGGAAGCTAAAAAAAAAAAAAAAAGAAAAAAAAATTACACCGCCTTCTGACACGCCTAAAACTGTTTTTTAACTTTTGCCACGATCGTCGATCAATCGCCAAACGTGGCAGAACCAAAAAAAAAAAAAAAAAAAAAAAATTAAAACCACGTAGTATAAAAATAATTCTCACATTTGACGCAGGATCTGTGTCGTATTTGTTTATTTCGTTCGTTTCGATTTGTTTTGTTGGCACCGCTGACGTATGTGTCGGATAATACAATATCCCTCCGTCTACATAATTATTTTGATTTTGTCTCGATCTTAATTTTTCAACTACGACGTAAGGATTATTTAAATTTAATTGTTTTTTCAACGCTGCAGGTATGCCAACATCCGTATACGGATGATAATTAAAATCACGTGGTTTTAAATATCTTTCCGGAAGTAATTCGTTTCCCGGAACTGCTAAGGCTATTGGAAAAATAACCTGGAAAAAAAAAAAATAGAATTTACCAAATAAATAATAATAATAATAATTAACGCGTTAAATTTTTTTTTTTTTTAAATCTTCGTCGTCCGAAATTTATTTAATTGATAATAATAATAATAATAATAATAATAATAATAAATAAATAAATAAATGCATTCGTTTCTTAAATAATAAAATATTATTTAACCCCGTGTCAATGACAAAAAAAAAAATTTCGTTTTGTAATAATAATAATAATAATAAAATTACGTAATAGAAATTGTCTTGTCGGTATAAACTTTCAGTTTAAGTAATTCTTTATAATCTGGTGTGTCTATATTAGTAGTGGTGGTGGTAGTGGTAGTGGTAGTAGTTAGTCGACATGTTTTAAATTACAATCACTACTAAAACCACTACAATAATACTTATCCTTTGAAATTTTTTCTAATTGTTTTTTAAAACACACACACGCACACACACAGTTAAACAATAATAATAATAATAATAATAAAACATTATTATTGCTTCCGCGTATTTTTTTTTTTTTTTTTTTAGAAATTTCTAGAAGAAAATTTTAACAGAAAAAAAAAAAATGGATCGTTAAGTTAAACCGTTATTTTTAAAACCGAAAATTAATAGTAATGATAATAATAATAATAATAAATTTTTACTTATTTTTTTTTTTTTATTATTAAATTTAAATTCAAAAGAATACTTAAAAATTATTTAAACAAAAAGAAAAAAAAAGAAAAAAATTTTGCAATTCGATTTCGTTGGAAAAAAAAAAAAAAATTACATCCTTTATTATTATTATTTAAATTAAACAAACAATCATAGAGAAAATTTTTGTTGTTTGTATATACCGTAAAAAATTATTATTATTATTATTATATCGCATAATACCCTTTTATTGAATATTAGCTTCTTACGATTTTGATTTATGCAATTTTCCATTACGATTGAGTAAATAAATAAAAAATTGTGAGAAAATAATAATAAAAAAAAAAATTCAATTGGAATAAAATAATAATAATAATAATGATAATAGTAATTCCACGCAAGGATTTGCAATTGTTTCGTTTTTAAATTAAGTCATTTATTTACATAACCGTTACAAATAATAATAATAAAAAAAAAAAAAGAAGCAATTTTATTTAATTTTTCGTGATTTTAATATCAAATAACTTTTTTTATCATCATCATCATCATCATCATCATTATTATTATTATTATTATTATTATTATTATTATTATTATTATTATTATTATTATTATTATTATTAGTTATTAAAACTTTTTAATCAAATTTTCAAAAAATAAAAAATTTTCATTCGAGTAACAATAACAAAAAATTTACAATATTAAAAAAAAAACGTTAAAATTTATTTATTTGTAAATAGTAACAATAATAATAATAATTTATTTTTTATTTATTTATTTATTTAATATTTTATTATTATTATTATTAAAAATAAATAAATTACGAATTCCGCGTACCGCGAAAAATTTAAATTTAAAAATTAATTAAACACGATTTGTGTGTTTTGTTATCATTATCATTATTATCATTATTTGTTTACATACGTTAATAATAATAATAATTAATAAATTTTCACCTGTAAAATAATCCAAAATAATCTATAATGATACATAATATAATTTAACGTAATCCAACCGTTAATTTAAAAAAAAATCATCACAATTTTTTTCACGTGAACACACACACACGTACTAATTCTCGCAACCTACGATTTACCCTGTACTGTTATGATCATCATTATTATCAAAACGTTGAATATATACTAGCCCCCCACTTTTTTTTTTTCCTTTTCTTTTTTTTTTTTTTTACGAATCCCTTAAATGTTATAAGTTCTTTACCGGTTTCTTTTTTTTTTAACGTCGGAAAATTTATTTGCAATATTATCATCATCATTATTATTATTATTATTATTATTATTATTATTATCATCATCATCATTATTATTATTTAATAAGTTTTGTAAATAATGAAAAATTATTTCCGTTCGATTTTTTTTTAATAATGCCAATAAAATAATGAAGACGATTAACATTAATTTAACGGTTTTTTTTTTTATTATTATTATTAATGGAATTGTAAAACTTTCACCGAAACCCCTCGAATAAATTTTAATAAGAATGAATGAATGAATGAATGATTGAATAATTTACTTATTTATTTATTTATGAATTAAAATTTTTTTTTGCAAACGAATGACGAAAATTAAATTTAAATAAATAAAAATTTTTTATAATTTTTATGATAATAATAATAATGACTCGTTTATTTATTTATTTATTTATGTATTAATAAATTAAATCGTTTATGTTAATAATATGACGTCATCCTAACGGTGAGAATTAATTAAAGACGTTTTAATTTTATAAGAAATAAAAAAAAAAAAAAACTTATCTACGCGTTTTTATTACGTATTGTTTTAATAATAATAATAATAATAATAATAATAATAATAATAATGATAATGATGATAATAATAATAATAATGATAACGATTTAAAAATTAAACGGCTTAAACGATGTTAAACAATAAGAAATTCATGTATTATTTAATGATTTTCCTTGGCCTCTTACACACTTTTTCTTCGACCGACACAACACACACAAAAATTGTAAATAATATTATTATTATTATTATTATTGTGTGTACAATAGGAGACTAATATTTAATAATAATAATAATAATGATAATGATAATGGAAAAACAAATTTTCTTTCGAAAGGTTTTCGTATGGTTGGTTTGATGATGAGTGATGGATGACCCTTGAACGAAAGACGGACGCCATGACGAATTTTTTATTTTTAATAAAAAAATGACTTATGATAATAATAATAATGAGATGGATCTTATCGATGATAAGGTTTTAATTTGAACGGTCACTAAAGTATCCGCCGTACCTGTCAACATAATAATAATAATAATGATGATGATGATGTATCCACCTTTCATGAGCGCGAAGGTCATTTTAAATTTCGAATGGATTAACCAACATCCTCAATTAATTTTTTTTCTCTCTCTTTTTTTCTCGTTTTTTTTTTATTAATCAATTAAATTTTTTTTTTCTTATAAATATTAATAATAATAATAATAATAATAATAATAATAATAAAATTCGTCATCGTCATCGTCGTCGACGTTTGTTGTCGACAAAAAAAAAAAAAAAAAAAAAAATTTTACGATAAGATTTAAAAATTTTTTATTTTACAAATGGACCTACTATCATTATCATTCTTATCAAATATAAATATTAACAAAAATCATTCATTTTTCGGCATTATCATTATTATCATTATTATTATTATTCATTCGCGTTGTGTAACGTAATAATAATAATAATAAGAGCAAATGTGTTTTAATAGGTGGGAATTTTTTTTTTTTTTTTTTTTGTTCCATTGGTGGTAACATTTGCGTGTGTGTGTGTGCGTGTGAAAAATGATTGCCATTCTCTTTTAATCAAATTTTTTATCAAATCGACGTGGTATTATTATTATTTTCTAACACGTAATAATAATGATAATAATGATAATAATAATAATAATATTTCCATTTCTAACTGGAATGTTATAATCGTTTATCATCTTTCCAGAACAATTTATTTATTTAT